>NC_083353.1:9320000-9623030 GCF_030254825.1 Meriones unguiculatus
CTGGCAATCTTCTAACAGTGTAGTACTCCATACACTTTTATAAAGATCCATGCACAACCTGTTATGAAGCATGAAATAAGGTTTGTTTTTTTTTAATCCCTAACACACTCAAACATATTCCCTGTACATCTACGTATGAGGGTAAGCGGATAAATAAATCCTTTCTTCACCCACTTGCATTTTGGCCATGGTATTTTATCACAGCAATAAACACCCTAACTAAAATAACGTGAACAAAGATGAGCAATGCATTAATTGCTCAGGAGGAATTCCAAGAGTGAGAAAAATAAGGAAAAATGAAAGAAGAAGGTATTCGTGATGGAGAACCATAGATTTTATTAAACTGTTTGCCACAGATGTGAACAGCAGAACCTCACAGCAAATAACTGGGTGTTTGTTTACAGCATAATAATGACTAAATGAAACAAAACAAAACACCACAGTGAATAAACCAGTGTATGATGAATTATGAAATTATTCTTTGTTGATCAAGATTGTAAAGGTGATAAATTTTAAAAATTACCCACAGGACCCATAGTATGAGACATTTCCAAAGAATGAAACTTAAATTTGGTGGCTTTATAAAATTATTAAACTTACTCAGTCACACAGAGGACATATTGATGTTTGTCTAAAGACCACCTCAGTTGTTAAATGACAGAGAGATCATCTAGGACAGAGTGGCTAAA
The DNA here is from genome assembly GCF_030254825.1 of Meriones unguiculatus. Lineage (NCBI taxonomy): Eukaryota > Metazoa > Chordata > Mammalia > Rodentia > Muridae > Meriones > Meriones unguiculatus. The sequence continues at coordinate 9,320,690 of NC_083353.1, forward strand.
AACCTTGTGTTATTCTGCTAGATTTATACATAATGTCAATTATTCATCAATCATTTAACCAAAAGATTTCATATTTGATTATCTTAATTCTCAATTTTATTAGGTACCATAGGTTTACAATTAAAAAATCTTCCTGTTTTCTTCTTTTAAGCCTTTGTGCTATTATAGCTAATTTTTCTTGTTGTACAACTTCTTTTGATGTACAGCTATTTTTCAGTCTTTTAAAAGAAGAACTACATAATGATTGCAATTGAATGTAAGGAAGTGTTTACTCCAATGGTCACAGTTGCAATAAGCACCATGATGGCTTTTTCAAGTAACATTTCTATCCTCTGAAGTCCTACTTTTGCTCTTAAGGGATCTGAAATGGATTTGAAGGGATCTGAAATGGATTTTTTTCTCAACACAGGAATCCTGTTTATATAATTAAAATTGTATTTTTGGTGTGGCTTACTAGATTCACTTTCTCCGAGGCTCCTGATCTCCAGTCTTCCTAGTGTCTTCGGGCTTCCAGATGAAGTCTAAGAAATGATGTTTCCTCAGTAGATGATCACAGGTGAATTTCTCCTTTGCAGCTTTCTGTAAGATGTCTTGTTCTCTGTGATATTTTTGTCAGATGTCCTCTGCTTTCTGCAACATTTTTAGACTTTCTATTTCTCCAACCAATATTATTTTTCCCAACCACACTGGGTACCATTCTCTGGCTGTTCTGTCTTCATCTGTTTCTATCTTGTTCTCTCTGAAACTTGTCTCTGTAAAACTGTCCCTGTAAGAAAAGTGGTTACAACTCTTTTATTATTATTATTATTATTATTTATTTTATCTCTTTTTGTGTACTGTTCTTATGTAGCGTCTTTTTTATGTCCTGTTCATATGAGAGTTGGGTATAGCTATCTCTGATTCATTTTGACAAAACAAATCTTTCTCTAATTTGTAACTTTGTCTGCTCCTCAATTAGACATCACTTTCAAACATGGAGGCTTCCTTCTATAAACTAACTATACCTATACTGTTTGGAATTAAAGGTATACTAATGGAGTGTCAGTATTCCAACGAGATCATACTGTACTCCAGTGTGTGTCTGAATCCAGCCTGATCAAAAAAAATCTAGAAAGTCTTTGCAGTGATCCATTACCAGAGAAACCATGTTGCTGGATTAAAATTCTTCTACATTTGAATTATTTTATTTTTGTTTGAATTTTATGTACTTTGAATTTTATGTACATATATGTATGTATATATGTATATATATATATATATAACGGCATATATATGTCATTATAATGATATATATGTGTGTATATTTTTATGTGTATATATATATATGTATATATATGTATATACATACACATATAATGGCATTGTCTCATGTAAATCAGGCTGGCTGCAGGTTATATAGCCAAGGAAAACCTGATTTTCCCTTTCTACTTCCCCAGAGCAGAGATTACATTCCTGTACCAGTATACAGGCTTTATGCAGTTGTTTAGATAAGGCCCAGGGCTTTGCACATGCTAGAAAACATCCTGTCAACTGAGCTACACCAGAAATCGTACACAGAGATTTTTAAAAATTAATAACTATAAGATGAATTTGGGACAATAAATGATTCACTGTAAAGTGTCACATAACAGTATGAGTTGATGAATAGATGGACGTAGACTATATGGATTTTTTTTTTTTTTTTCAGAAAGAAGGTGAGTTTTTAACTCACAGATAGATGTTAGCTTCATAGTGAGGAAAGCAGAAAAGAAGCAGCAGGAGCAAATATATTTTCTCAGGGTTAGAGACACTTACCAGCACAGGCTGGAGAAATATATATTGGGAATTTAGGTGTTATCTTAGGTAGATGAATAGGATCACAATATACTGAGTATAATTTACACTTTATTTTTTATATTCAGAATCATTGAAAGAATCAATTTACTAGATGCGTAAATCAATCAAAACTGCCTTTGGCAGTCAAAAATTTAAAACATAATACTTAATGTTAGCTCAAGTATACAAGAACATTTGTTCAACCATGTTCATAGCAGCTTTATTCTTAATAGCCAGAATCTGGAAACAACCCAGATGTGCCTCAACATAAGAATGGATACAGAAATTGTGGTACATTTACACATGGAATGCTACCCAGCAATTAAAAATGAGGAATTCATGAAATTTGCAGGCAAATCGATGGAACTACAAAAGATCATCCTGAGTGAGGTAACCTAGAACAGAAAGACACACATGCTATATACTAACTTATAAATGGATATTAGACATATAATATTGGATAAACATACTAAAGTCTGTACACCTAAAGAAGATAAGTAAGGAGGAGGACCTTAAAAAAGTTGTTCAGTCCTCTTTCAGAAGGACAAACAGGACAGACATTAGAAGTAGGAGAAGACAAGGAACAGGACAGGAGCCTACCGCAGAGGGCTTCTGAAAGACTCTACCCATTAGGGCGTTGAAGTAGATGCTGACCAGCTGCCTAGAGCTACATCTGAGCAGGGGTTGTAGGTTATATTCATGAAATGGTCCTTGGTTGGAGAATCAGTCTCAGAAAAGACCCCTGGGCCCAATTTTTTTTTTTTTTTTTTGGTTCTGTTGTTTTCCTTGTGGAGCTCCTGTCCTCTCCAGGTGTTAATATCTCCCTATACTTTCCTAAGATTCTCTGCACTCTGCCCAAAGTTTGGTTATCAGTCTCAGCATCTGCTTTGATATAGTTCTGGGTAGAGTCTTTCAGAGGCCCTCTGTGGTAGGCTCCTGTCTTGTTCCCTGTTTTCTCCCTCTTCCTATGTCAGTCCCATTTGCTTTTCTGAGTGAGGATTGATCTTCTTACCCAGGGTCCTCCTTCTGGTTTAGCTTACTCAGGTGTATACATTTTAGTATGTTTATCCTATATTATATGTCTAATATTCACTTATAAGTGAGTATATACCATGTGTGTATTTCTGATTCTGGGTTACCTCACTCAGGATGATCTTTTCTAAATCTCACCATTTGCCTGCAGATTTCATGATTTCCTTGTTTTTAATTGCTGAGTAGTATTCCATTGTGGAAATGTACAATTTCTGTATCCATTCCTAAATTGAGGGGCATCTGGGTTGTTTCCAGCTTCTGGTTATTACGAGTAAAGCTGCTAGGAACATGGTTAAGCAAACATCCTTGTTGTGTACTTGAGCATATTTTGGACATATGCTTAGGAGTGGTATAGCTGCATCTTGAGGAAGTGCTATTCCTAACTGAGAATGTGCCAGACTGATTTCCAAAGCGAGTGTACAAGTTTACATTCCCACCATCAATGCTGGAGGGTTCCCCTTTCTACACAACCTCTCCAGCATGTATTTTCGCTCTAGTTTTTTATCTTAGCCATTCTGATTAGTGTAAGATAAAATCTTAGGGTCTTTTTTATTTGCTTCTGAGACTCATAACCAAACTTTGGGCAGTGTTCAGGCAATCATATGAAAGAAGGGGGAGTTAGTAAGACTTGGAGAGGACAGGATCTCCACAAGGAGAGCAACAGAACCAAAATATCTGGGCACAGGGGTCTTTTCTGGGACTGATACTCCAACCAAGGGCCATGCACGGATATAACCTAGAACCATAGCTCAGATATAGCCCATAGACTCAGTCACCAATTGGGATCCTAGTAAGGGGAAGATGGACTGTCTCTGACATAAACTCAGTTGCTAGCTCTTTGATCACCTCCCTCTGAGGGGAGCAGCCTTACCAGGCCATACAGGAAGACAATGCAGCCAATCTATGAGACTTGATAGCCTAGGTTCAGATAGAAGGGAAGAAAGATCCTCCCTTGGACTGAGGAAGGGCAAAGGAGGAGAAAAGAAGAAAGGGAAGGTGGACTGGGAGGAGACCAAAGAGGGCTACAGCTGGTATACAAAGTGAAAAAACATTTAATAAATAAAAATAAATTAAATAATTAAAAAATAAAACGAAGTTAATTAAATATATTACTCTACTAATAAAACTCTAAAGTAAAGAGTTTATCTTTTTATAACAAGAAAAAAAGATATAATTTTTTGTATGTGAAATGCATTTACAATTGATTGCATGTGTGTGTATACAATATATCTTTTTTAATCTATTTTTTTAACATGACATTAACACCATTCCATGACTTTACAAATAATTTTTTTGAAATTTCTTTTACAGTACATATGTCACTCAACTCTTACACATCTAAGAATTAATTGATTCTTTATTACAAAGGAAATTTGCTCATGTGAAGCCTCAGTTAATTATTTGTACTTTTCCCTAGTTTTTGACCACATTATTTTATCTGATTATTTGTTTCCTTAAATATCTATCTTTGCCTAATGATATTATAATTTTGATTATAGAATTTTTAAAGGAAAACATGCTAGATTTACAGACATCTTTGAAGTACATAAGCACAGCTTGCAAAAAAAAGAATGATAGATAGCAAAGCCATTAAGCTTTGTGTCACATTTTTGATTAAAAAGAAAAGAAAAGAAATGAAAAAGGGATATTATGAGTTTAAACTGTATTAATGAAGCCACTTCAGATCCTTTAGGAGTTGGAATTTGAATAATTTGGTCTCACGGTCTTGCATTTTTCTGCTCCTTTTTTGCTTCTGTATGGAAGAGCTCTGGATCTTTCTTCCATCTTTATCAAAGGAAGGCGCCCTCTACAGCTTCTGTTCAGTGATTACACCTTGCCTTTCTTGTTTCTGTGTCTCTCACTCTCTGATTCTATTGTAACCATTCTCTACTTCTCCATTCCATGTTCTCCAATATCACAGGGTCCAAAACATAGCTTTCTGAGACTGCTGTTGTCATTTTCTGTGAACTCATTCCAACTTTTTGTGGAAAATTCTTGGCCACTTTAACATATTTCTCTGTAGCAAATTTTCTTCTCATTTCTGCATCCCAAAGATTCCATACTTTTAGAAAATTCACTCAATCTTTATATACTGTGTCCAAAGAAAGTGCAATGTCCACAATCAATGTAAAGCAAGAGAATGTAATGAATGGGGAAAAAGTCAAGCACTGGGAGAGGGAGAAGTCTCAGCCAGTAAACTGCTTGCTGCACAAACTTGTGGCCTGCGTTCCACTCTCACATCCCAAGTAAAGGGAGGAGAGAACTGAATCTACAAAGTTGTCCTCTGACCTGTGAAACATGTGCACACACATACACTCATACATGCATGCACACATGCACACAAACATTCACACAAGCACAAAAGTGGGCATTTGTGCACAGGCACAAGCACATACATGCATACACATCATCTATACACATAGTATTAACCATATTGACGATAACAATAATAAATATATAAACAACAATCAAGCTATCTTGTGTTCCTGATTATCTGTCACTGTAAAAAAATAGATTAAAAAAGATATATCAATTTCAATAAGTTATCTTTAAAAAAAACGAGGAAAAAGCTGAAAGACATGCAGTAAGTTGTGCTGAATTTTGTACTAAGAGTACTCATTGACTAAGGAATTGAGCTGTATCTAATAAATCTGAGGGTCTGGTTCCATAAACTGGATGTATATGTTGTTCACTTAAGATCTTAGTCCCCAAGGCAAAGGGGAAGTAGAGCATGGATGGGTATTCTATTCTGTGGCTCTGAAAATACTCTCTTCACATTAAATGTAAATAAGAATAAAGCACTGCTTTATCCCAGCTTGGAAAATTTAAAGGATACTGTTACCTCATTTGAGACAACTATGAAGAGCTATTATTTATATAAAATCAAATGTATAACCTTAAAATTCAGTTTGGGATCAAGAAAGAAAAACACGGACTAAGTTCCCTTTCTTTTCATAAAAACTGAAACAACAACAAAGGAAAAGCAAAAAAGAAAATAAGAAAGTAAATCAGGCTAATTATATGAAGATGGATTTTAGACATTGACCATCAGGCAGTAAATGTCAAAGAACACTGAGAGAAGAGAAAAAAGTAGATGAACTTTGAATGCACCGGCATCTTGACTGGAGAAAATACCTGTGCTGCAGTGCAGTAAGTGGAAAACTACCTGGGACATGACAGTTTCTTAAATTGAGGACACATATATGGAAGTCTCAATATATCAGTCTAATTGGTGCTCGCAGGAAGAGGCAGGAGAGAGACTGGGAGGTTTTGAAATCTTCAGAAGGTCCCTTGATGGTGGAGGGCAATAGTGATAAGCAGATAGACATCAAGAAACTTTCCAAGCTTTTGGAAACATCTCCTCTCAAGGAGCACATTTTTAGATACTACATAGTCTAAGATTGCTGCCTACCCTCTAGCCAGAAGGGAAAGCCTCGTAAGTAGTTAGGCACTAAGCAGAGGAATAATTATAAGAAAACTAAGTAATAGGGTAAAGGTAGCCCTGACCCTACCTAAAATTAAAACCTTTGAAAAATGAATATTGCTATTGCAAGTAATTACACACAGATCAAAATCAATGCTTTTAGAGAAATATATATTTATCAGGACACAACAATATAACATACACATACTTGAAACCCACTCAAATATTACCTCACACTGAAAGAGACAGAAAATTATGATTCATATTGAGAACGAAAAATCAATACATGATGACATCAAGTTTAGACAAACCTTATAAAATTATTGAAACAAAATCACTCAATTTTGTTTTAATTTAATTTTATTTATATATTTATTTATTAAAATTTATTCATTCTGTATCCCCACTGCAGCTCCCTCCCTATTCTCCTCTGAGTTCCACCCACCCTCCTTCTTCTCCCTCTGTCTTTGCCCTAGTTTCCTGACAGGGGAGGAACTCAGTTCACTATTTTTTCTATTTCTTTCTCTTTTTTTTTCAGTTTTTTATAATTTATTCACTTTCTATCCTCCTGGTCCTGCCCTCCCTCCCACTTCCCTCATATTCCCCTCTGTTAACGAACAGAAATGGGGAGCCCTCCTCCACTACCATCTGACCCTGGCCTATCAAGGCTCATCAGGAGTGTATGTATCCTTTTTCTCTGTCCTGGGAAGGCTGGTCCGCCAGGAGTAAGTGATCAAAGAGCTGTCAACAGAGTCAGAGATTATCCTTCTATCATCTAACTCTTTCCTAAGTGCTCTGCCCAAAGTTTGGCTGTGAGTATCCAATATCTGGATCTATCCCCTACTGGGTGGAGTCTTTGAGAGCATCCCAGGGAGGATGATAAGTTGTCATTCAGGAGGGCACACCTGAAACTGTTGAAGAGAGGAAACAGGAAGGGAGCTTACCATAGACGTCTGCCTTTCTTTATGCTAAGAAGGTATAAAATTATATTACTTAAAACATAAAATAGGGGGGAGGGGCAAGATGGCGGTGCCGGGAGGACTCTCATTCTGAGCAGCAGCAGCAGGATCAGCACAGTGACCAGTAATCAGAACTCTCGGCCATAAAACACAGTCATTGTGTTTCCCAGGTGAGAGGATACCCCACGGTGGGGGATTCAATCAGCTTTTAACTCACCCGGCTAAACCGCGGGAAGAGATCCTGGATCCGCCAGACACTTGGCTGCTGGCCACCAGCCCCAGCCCCAGCCCAGAGCCACAAGCCAGTGTCTCTGGTCACGGTCCCAGACTGAACCATGCGCACCACACTATCAGAGACTGGAATTTTCAGTCGAGAGATAACCCCAGGGTACAGAAAACGATCGGGACCAGCCTTAGGTCACCCAGACATCCCCTGGAAAAGACTCGGGTTCCACGGGCACCCCAGGAGCCAGCCCAGAACCAGAGCCGGGGATCCAGGCTCCGGCACATAGCCCTGCCTGCCTGCGAGCCTGATTCGCCACCTGAGATAGAACTGTGGGCACCAGGGCACAGGCGAATGAGTTTCACTGTCCTGTGCAAACACACAGGGAGGGAAACGGCTGGTCTGATCTCAGAGCACTCAGCCGACACCCCCAGTCTGAAAAAGTCCCCGGAAAATTACCCAGCTTAGGGAGGCACCTAGGCTCCCAAATGCCACAAAGGCAGACACAGGCAGTTTCTGTGCACCAGACAGCTGGCAGAGACTGAGCCGTCATCATTCAGCTGTGCTCTAGGCACAGGCAGTTTCTGCGGCCAGCCAGCTGGCTGGCACTGAGCACTGCGCACCAGGGCAAAAAAAGACACTGGGAGTCCATGTCTCCAGAGAATCCACAGGGAAGGAAGGAAACTGTACTGACTTAAATCACCCAATCCTTCCCTAGAAAAAGTCTAGCAGACCAGTGGGGCCGAGGAGCCAACACTCAGCTGTGCTCCAGACACAGGCACAAACAGTTGCTGCGCACCTGATGTCCAACTGGGTCACAGCAGCTGATCATTAAATTTACAACAAGAAACCCAGAAACAGGGCAGCTGCCCTCAGGACTTCCCTGGGTGAGAGGAGAACCCTTTCGACTAACAAAGACCACAGTTACCACTCAGGTCTATATCCCTGAGGTGAGCAACTCCTGAAAAAACACCAGCCATCCAGGGACTATACCCAAAAAGCTGAGAAGACATCCTTCAGGAAAAACCAGCTTTCTGCAAAGGGGATTCTCTCCACCACAGGATCCCCAGGAACCACCAGAAAATAACCCCAAACACCTAAGATAGCACAATGGGTAGAGGCCAGCGTAAAAGCTCAAGCAACAAAAGACAGAGCAATATGGCATCTCCAGAACCCAGTTACCCAGGGGCAAGTAGCCCTGGACACCCCAGCATAACTGAAAACCAAGAAGATGACCTAACAACTATGCTCATGAAGATGATAACAGAGGAAACAAATAAGATACGTAAAGACATAGAGGAAGATAAACTCAAACAGAATATTGCCATCCATAAAGAAATAGAGGAAGATGCAGCCAAACAGTTTATGGCCCTTAGAAAGGAAATGCTTAGAGCACTGAATGAAATAAAAAAAACAGAGTTGAAGGAACTAAAAGAAAAACAGGAAAGTACAATCAGACAGGTGAAGGAAGTAAACAAAACAACTCAAGACCTGAAGATAGAATTGGAAAAATTAAAGAAAACACAAATGGAATAAATAATGAAAAGGAAGAATCTAAGGAAGAAAACAGGAACTACAGAGGTAAGCATAACCAACAGCCTACAAGAGATGGAAGAAAGAATCTCAGGTGTAGAAGATACAATGGAAGAAATCGATGTATCTGTCAAAGAAAATGTTGAATCCGAAAAATTCCTGACACAGACCGTCCAAGAAATGCAAGACAATATGAAAAGACAAAACCTAAGAATAATAGGTATAGAGGAAAAAGAAGACTCCCTTCTCCAAGGCCCAGAAAATATTTTCAACAAAATCATTGAAGAAAATTTCCCCAAGCTAAAGGAGAGGCCAATTAGAATACATGAGGCCTACAGAACACCCAACAAATTTGACCAGAAAAGAAAATCCTCCCACCACATAATAATCAAAACAGTAAGTATACAGAACAAAGAAAAAATACTAAAAGCTGCAAGGGAAAAAGGCCAAGTACCATATAATGGCAAACCCATTAGAATCACACCTGACTTTTCAACAGAGACTATGAAAGCCAGAAGGGCCTGGACGGATATCATGCAGACCCTAAGAGAACACAGATGTCAGCCCAGGCTACTATACCCCGCAAAACTCTCAGTCCTCATAGATGGAGAAAACAAGATATTCAATGACAAAAACAAATTTCAATAATACTACATAGTCCTATATCCCCCAAAGAAATAGAAGGGGTCATCAAAAGTCTCCCATCCAAAAAAAGCCCAGGACCAGATGGCTTCAGCGCAGAATTCTACCAGACCTTCAAAGAAGAGCTAACACCAATTCTCTTCAAACTGTTCCACAAAATAGAAACAGAAGGAACATTACCAAACTCATTCTATGAAGCCATAGTCACCTTGGTACCTAAACCTCACAAAGACCCAACCAAAAAAGAGAATTTCAGGCCAATCTCCCTTATGAACATTGATGCAAAAATACTTAATAAAATACTTGCAAACCGAATCCAAAAACACATCAAAGATATTATCCAGTATGACCAAGTAGGCTTCATCCCAGGTATGCAGGGGTGGTTCAATATACGGAAATCCATCAATGTGATCCACCATATTAACAAACTGAAAGGAAAAAACCACATGATAATCTCCCTAGATGCTGAAAAAGCATTTGAAAAAATCCAACATCCATTCATGTTTAAAGTATTGGAGAGATCAGGGATACAAAGCACATATCTAAACATAGTAAAGGCGATATACAGCAAGCCTATAGCCAACATCATACTGAACGGAGAGAAAAACTCAAAGCAATCCCACTAAAATCAGGGACAAGACAAGGCTGCCCACTCTCTCCATATCTCTTCAACATAGTGCTTGAAGTCCTTGCTAGAGCAATAAGACAGTTGAAGGAGATCAAGGGGATACAAATTGGAAAGGAAGAAGTCAAATGATCACTATTTGCAGATGATATGATAGTATACGTGAGTGACCCCAAAAACTCTACCAGGGAACTCCTACAGCTGAGAAACCTCTTCAGCAAAATGGCCGGATACAAAATTAACTCAAAGAAAATCAGTAGCCCTCCTATATACAAAAGACAAAAGGGCTGAGAAAGAAATTAGGGAAACAACACCCTTCACAATAGCCACAAATGACATAAGGTACCTCGGAGTAACCCTAACAACGGAAGTCAAAGACTTGTATGAAAAAAAATTTCAAATCTCTGAAGAAAGAATTAGAAGAAGATATGAGAAGATGGAAAGATCTCCCATGCTCATGGCTTGGCAAGATTAATATAGTAAAAATGGCCATCTGACCAAAAGCAATCTACAGATTCAATGCAATGCCCATCAAATTACCAACACAATTCTTTACAGACCTGGAAAGAAAAATTCTCAACTTCATATGGAATAACAAGAAACCCAGAATTGCTAAAACAATCCTCTACAATAAAAGATCTTCTGGAGGTATCTCCATCCCTGATCTTAAGTTGTACTATAGAGCAACAGTTTTAAAAACTGCATGGTACTGGCATAGAAACAGAGTGGTGGATCAATGGAACCGAACAGAGGACCCAGAAATAAACCCACACACTTATGGACACCTGATCTTTGACAAAGACGCCAAAACCATACAATGGAAAAAAGATAGCATCTTCAACAAATGGTGCTGGTCCAACTGGATGTCTACATGTAGAAAAATGCAAATAGATCCATACTTATCACCCTGCACAAAACTGAAGTCCAAGTGGATCAAAGACCTCAACATAAAACCAGACACATTAAATCGGCTTGAAAAAAAAAGTGGGAAATACCCTAGAACTCATTGGTACAGGAGAAAACTTCCTGAAGAGAATACCAACAGCACAGGCTCTAAGAGCAACAATCAATAAATGGGACCTCGTGAAACTGAAAAGCTTCTGCAAAGCAAAGGACACCGTCATCAAAACAAAGCGACCACCTACAGATTGGGAAAGAATCTTCACCAACCCTTTATCTGACAGAGGGCTAATATCCATTATATATAAAGAACTAAAGAAGCTGAAAAGCAGCAAACCAAGTAATTCACTTAAAAAATGGGGAACAGAGTTAAACAGAGAATTCTCTGTAGAGGAATATCGAATGGCAGAGAAGCACTTAAAGAAATGCTCAACCTCACTAGCCATTAGGGAAATGCAAATCAAAACAACCCTGAGATTTCACCTTACGCCCATGAGAATGGCCAAGATCAAAAACTCAAGTGACAACACATGCTGGAGAGGTTGTGGAGAAAGGGGAACCCTTCTCCACTGCTCGTCGGAATGTAAACTTGTACAACCACTCTGGAAATCAATCTGACGCTTTCTCAGACAACTAGGAATAGCGCTTCCTCAAGATCCAGCCATACCACTCCTGGGCATATATCCAAAAGAGGCTCAAGTACACAAAGAGGACATTTGCTCAACCATGTTTTTAGCAGCTTTATTTGTAATACCCAGAAGCTGGAAACAACCCAGATGCCCCTCAACTGAAGAATGGATGCAGAAATTGTGGTACATCTACACAATGGAATATTACTCAGCAATGAAAAATAAGGAAATCATGAAATTTGCAGGTAAATGGTGGGACCTGGAAAGGATCATCCTGAGTGAGTTGTCCCAGAAGCAAAAAGACACACATGGTATATACTCACTCATATAGACATACAACATAGGACAAACCCACTAAAACTTGTGCATCTAAAGGAACTAAGCAAGAGAGAGGACCCTAACTAAAATGTCCAATCCCCATCCAGAAAGGCAAAGAGGATGGACATCAGAAGAAGAAGAAAACAGGAAACAACCTAGGAACCTACCACAGAGGGCCTCTGAAAGCCTCTGCCCTACAGACTATCAAAGCAGATGCTGATCCTGATGGGCAACTGTTGCGCAGAGTGAATGGAATTTTATCTAAGAACTGGGAAATAGTAAGAGCTGGAGAGGACAGGGTCTCCACAAGGAGAGCAACAGAACAAGAAAATTTGAACATAGGGAACTTCCCAGAGACTCATACTCCAACCAAGGACTATTCATGGAGATAACCCAGACCCCCTGCAGAGATGTAGCCCAGGGCAGTTCAGAGTCCAATTGGGTTACATAGTAATGTGAAGAGGGACTGCCTCTGACATAATCTGATTGGCCTGTTCTTTGATCACCTCCCCCTGCGGGCGAGCAGCCTTACCAGGGCATAGTAGAGGACAATACAGCCACTTTTGATGTGAACTGATAGACTAAGATCAGAAAGGAGAGGAGAACCTCACCTATCAGTGGACTTGGGGAGTGGCATGCATGCAGAGGGAGGAAGGAGGGTGGGATTGGGAGGGGAGGAGGGAGGAGCTTATGGGGGGATTCAGAATGAATAAAGTGTAATTGAGGAAAAAACAATAAAATAAAATATATTTAAGTAGATCCAAACAGAATTTTTGAAGAAAAAAACATGCTCATGGATTAGTAGGATTAACATTGTGAAAATGGCCATCCTGCCAAAAGCAATCTACAGATTCAATGCAATTCCCATCAAAATACCCACTCAATTCTTTACAGACCTCGAAAAAAAGATTCTCAGCTTCATATGGAAAAACAAAAAACCCAGAATCTCCAAAGCAATCCTGTACAACAACAGATCATCTGGAGGTATCTCCATCCCCAATCTCAAGTTGTACTACAGAGCAATAGTAATAAAAACTGCATGGTATTGGCATAAAAACAGAAAGGAGGATCAATGGAACCACATAGAAGACCCAGAAATAAACCCACACAACTATGAATACTCAATTTTTGACAAAGAAGCCAAAACCATTCAATGGAAAAAAGATAGCATCTTCAACAAATGGTGCTGGTCTAACTGGATGTCCACATGAAGAAAAATGAAAATAGATCTATATTTATCACCCTGCACAAAACTAAAGTCCAAGTGGATCAAAGACCTCAGCATAAAACCAGATACTCTAAATCTCTTAGAAGAAAAAGTGGGGAACAGCCTAGAACTCATTGGCACAGGAGACAACTTCCTGAACAGAACACCAACAGCACAGGTTCTAAGAGCAACAATCAATAAATGGGACCTCATGAAACTGAAAAGCTTCTGTAAAGCAAAGGATACCATAATCAAAACAAAACGACTGCCTACAGATTGGGAAAGAATCTTCACTAACCCTTCATCTGACAGAGGACTAATATCCAGTATATACAAAGAAGTAAAGAAGCTGAAAAACAGCAAACCAAGTAACCCAATTAAAAAATGGGGAACAGAGCTAAACAGAGAATTCTCGACAGAGGAATATCGAATGGCAGAGAAACACTTAAAGAAATGCTCATCCTCATTAGCCATCAGGGAAATGCAAATCAAAACGAACCTGAGGTATCACCTTAAACCTGTCAGAATAGCCAAGATGAAAAATTCAAGTGACAACACATGCTGGAGAGGTTGTGGAGAAAGGGGAACCCTCCTCCACTGCTGGTGGGAATGTAAACTGGTACAATCACTCTGGAAATCTATCTAGTGCTTTCTAAGAAAATTAGGAATAGTGCTTCCTCAAGACCCAGCTATACCACTGCTAGGTATATACCCAAACTTTGCTCAAGTACACAAAAGGGATACTTGCTCAACCATGTTTATAGCAGCTTTATTTGCAATAGCCAGAACCTGGAAACAACCCAGATATCCATCAACGGAGGAATGGGTACAGAAATTGTGGTATTTTTACACAATGGAATACTGCTCAGCAATCAAAAAGGAGGAAATCATGAAATTTGCAGGGAAATGGTGGGATCTAGAAAAGATCATTCTGAGTGAAATATCCCAGAAGGAAAAAGTAAAACACGGTATATACTCACTTATATAGACCTATAAGATATGATAAACATAATGAAATCTATACACCTAAAAAAGATAATCAAGAGAGCGGACATGGGGTAAGATGATCAATCCTCCTTTAGAAAGACAGATGGGATGTGCATTGAACGTATGACAGGAGTCTACTGAGAGCATCTGAAAGACTCTAACTAGCAGTGTTTTCAAAGCAAAGACTCATAACCAAACCTTTGGCAGAGTATAGGGAATCATAAGAAAGAAGGGGAGTTAGTCTGATGGGGAAAGGATAGGAGCTCCACAAGGACCAAATATATCTGGGCACAGGGTCTTTTCTGAGACTGATATTCAATCTAGGACCATGTGCGGATATAACCTAGAACCTCCGTTCAGATGTGGCCTGTGGTAATTCAGTAACCATTTGTTTTCCCAAAGTGAGGGGAACAAGGACTATTTCTAACAGGAACTCAATGACTGGCTCTTTGACCTCCCACCCTCAAGGGAGGAGCAGTCTTGTTAGGCCACAGAGGAGGGCTTTGCAGCCAGTCCTGAAGATACCTGATAAAACAGTATCAGATGAATGGGGAGGAGGTCCCCCGAATCAGTGGACTTGGAAAGGGGCATGATGGAGATGAGGGAGGAAGGGAGGGACTGGGAGGGAATGAGTGATCAGGACACGGCTGGGATACAGAGTTAATAAAATATAACTGATAAGAAAAAAATAAAATTAAATAAAAAAACAACTTGACAAAAATACCTTTAATATTAAACATACAGTTACTTGCATTGGTAAAGTTGGCCTTGCCATTATGTACCTGTGCTATGAAAATATTAGATTATTCTAGTTGACAGAATAGAAATAAATAGCAAACAGAAATATGAACATAATCCCTGACCTTAATCACAACAAAAATATTTAAAAGAAAGATAAGTAAAAAGCTATGTGTTTTGTTAATTTTGAAAAATTCATTCAGTGAGGCAGAGGCAGGTGGATCTCTGTAAGTCCAAGGCCAGCCTGATCTACAAAGTGAATCTGGACAACCAAGGCTACACAGAGAAACCCTGACTCAGAAAACAAACAACAACAACAACAAAAATCAAAGCAATGACAACAACAACAAAACGATTCCTTTAAAGCTAGTGCTTAAAACATTTGAATCCTAGATCAGAAAGATCATGTTTTTGAGGTTAGATTATATTACAAAGTATGGTCTTCTCTATAACACTAGACCTACCTACCTACCTACCTACCTAACAAAAAGCCGAACCCTAGTAATCAAGAGCTTATGTAAGAATATGACAATATACAATATATAACACAAATGTGAGCAGAGAATATGTCTGTAATAGTGTTCATTAAGCAAGATTTTATTACAAGCTGTTATTACTGAGATGAAATATGTGTGTATCATAAGCACTTGTGAGAAAAAAATGTTCATGAATCAATTACAAAGATAAAATAAATTTACAGAAGTAAACAACTTATCTAAATATTACATTAAAATGAAAAGGAGCTATCAAAGAATATTTGATACTACTATAGAAGACATTACAGTAAAACTAATCCAAACTGAGTCAACAGTTGCCTCTAAACACACTGATAAAAGTTTCAAAAAAAGGCTAAATACAATATTTCATACTGAAGTTGGCTTCTACAAATATAGTGTTGCAATTAAGTAAAATATAAAGAACCAGCTTTATTCTAATGAAACAGAACAATATGTTTTTTTGTATACCAGATGTGATTTCATGGTCTACTTATTATCATGAATTAAGGGAAATTTTGTTTTTCTCAATAAAGTCAATTCATCAAGATCACTGGCAGACCTGCAAAACCACCCAGGCACACCAAGCACCAAACCACAGTACCAGCCACATAGGAGTTCCTGGCAGACACCTGGACACCCCAGTCCTGCAGCCGCAGCTGGACTCCTGGATACAGGGGCTACAACACCACTGAGCTGTCTGAGTGCACATTTGACTCAGCAGGTCCAAATCAGCCAGTAGAGACCAGGAGAATCCCCTGTGCTTTACTATTTGACCTGCTAGAGAGTGAATGAGCCCCCTAGCGCCTGCAGACCCCCACATCCAGAGTGCTTCTAAGCAAGCAGCCAAACATCAGAAATCTCCTACCCACACATCTACTGTGGGGAAACAGAGGGTATCCCAGGACATGAAAATCCCGGCTCTGTGACACCACCAGTGGAGTTTAGGCAAATAACTCCTGGAGCTCAGTGGGAGACAACTATCAGTAACCTCTAGGCCACTGACATGCCCAGGAAATTTGCACACGTGATCTTAACCGGTGCATGTGATAACTACAGCACCTGCAACCCCTTCTGTGAACACGAGGAGGCTCCCTTCCCTTACTCTGAAGGCCTCTACATTTTCTAGCACCCTGTCCTTCAAGGCAAACTGCCACGCACACATACACCCTTGTCCTTTTGCACCCACAGACTTCCCTCCCACAGGTAGAGCTGAAGTACCAACACATACGCTGAAACATTGGACCTCTCGCATCTCCCTGAAGAATTCTTCAGACACCAGAGAAAGACAGTACCAATCTGATTTGCAGAATCCAAGAACAAACAGAGAAGGTTACAGATAAAGAAATGGCCAGAGGTAAGCGAAAGAACACAACAAACAAAAATCAAGGCCTCACCAGCAACGCCCAAAATCAATGGATACTCCAATTCTTCGGAAAGACAGGAAAATGACCTTAAAGATATGCTTATCCAGTAATTACAGGCATATAAAGAGGAAACAAGCAAATCTCTCAGAGAAATAGCCATGCAAATAGAGGTTCAAATAGAGGCAAAATTAGTGGCAAACAGAGTAGAAACAAACAAACAAAAAGAGGCTATCATACAAAGACAAGAAGCCACATTCAAACAGATGAAGGAAATGGTACAAGATATAAAAATATAATTAGAATCGATAAAGAAAACACAAACAGAGAAAACCCTGGAGCTGGAGAACTTAGAGAAAAGATCAGGAATGACAAAAGTCAGCATCACCAACAGAATGCAAGAGATGGAAGAGAGAATCTCTGGTGCTGAAGTTAATCTTGCAGAAATTGATACTTCTCTCAAAGAAAAATAAAATCAGAAAAGTCCCAAATGCAAAACATCCAAGAAATCAAAGACACCATGAAAAGGTGAAATTTAAGAATAATAGGAATAGATGAAAAAGAAGACTCCAGTCTCCAAGGACCAGAAAATATCTTCAAGAAAAACATAGAAGAAAATTTCCCCAACTTAAGAAAGAGATGTCCATAAACATATAAGAGGCCTATAGAACACCAAACAGACTAGAACAGAAAAGAAAATCCTCATGTCATATCATTGTCGAAAGACTAAATCTACAGAATAAAGAGAAGATATTAAAAGCAACAAGGGAAAAAGGCCAAGTAACATGTAAACGTAAACCTATCAGAATCACATCGGACTTCACATCAGAAACTATGAAAGCCAGAAGAACCTGGGCAGATGTCATGCAGGCTTTAAGGGACCACAGATGCCATCCCAGACTACTATACCCAGCAAAGTTTTCAATCAACATAGATGGAGAAAACAAAATATTCCATGATAAAACTAAATTTAAACAATTTCTACACATCAAACAAGCCCTACAAAAGATACTAGAAGGAAAACTTCAATCCAACAAAAACAACTATACCCAAGAAAACATAGGATACAGATAATGTCCCTACAAAAAATTAAAAGAAAACAAGCAATGAATCACTTCCTAGAATTCAATGAAAATGAAGATACAACATAACAAAATTTATTGGACACAATGAAAGCAGTGTTTAGAGGAAAATTCATAGCACTAAGTGCCATCAAGAAGAAATTTGTGACGTCTCATACAAACAAATTAATGGCCTAATTGAAAGCCCTAGAAGAAAAAAAAAAAAAAGAAGCAGATACACCCAAAAGGAACAGATGGGTGGAAAAAAATCAAACTCAGGGCTGAAATCAATCAATAAAACTATTCAAAGAATCAATGAAACCAAGGGCTGGTTCTTTGAGAAAATCAACAAGATAGACAAACCCTTAGCTAAACTAACTAAAAGGAAGAGGGAACCTATCTAAATCAGCAAAATCAGAAATGAAAGGGTGAACATAACTACAGACACCAACACCGAGGAAATCCAAACAATCATCAGGTCATACTACAAAAGCCTATATAGCACAAAATTTGAAAATCTAAATGAAATGGACAATTTTCTAGATAGATTCCATTACCAAAGTCAATTTCAGGTAGAAAGATTAAATAATCCTTTATCCCCTAAGAAAATAGAAGCAGTCATCAACAGTCTCCCTTCTAAAAACAGAGCTGGGCCAGATGATCTCAGTACAGAATTCTACCAAACCTTCAAAGAACTGCTAATTCTAATTCTCTTCAAACTATTCCACAAAATAGAAACAGATGGAACATTACCAAACTGATTCTATAAAGCTACAATTACCTTGATACCTAAACCATACAAAGACCCAACAAAAAAAAAAAAGAAGAAAACTTCAGACCTATCCCTCTTATGAACATTGATGCAAAATTACTCAATAAAATAATTGCAAACCAAATCCATGAACACATAAAAGATATCATTCACCATGACCAAGTAGGCTTCATCCCAGGCATGCAAGGATGGTTCAATGTACAGAAATCCATCAATGTATTCCACCATATAAACAAACTGAAGGAGAAAAACCACATGATCATCTCCTTAGATCCCGAAAAATCATTTTACAAGTCCAACATCCATTCATGTTTAAAGTTTTGGAGAGATCAGGAATACAAGGCACATACCTAAATATAGTAAAGGCAATATACAGCAATCCTATAGCCAACATCAAACTCAATGGAGAGAAACTTAAATTAATCCCAGTGAAATCAGGGACAAGGCAAGGCTGCCCACTCTCTCCATATCTATTCAACATAGTAATGGAAGTCCTACCTAGAGCAATAAGACAAGTAAAGGAGATCAAGGGGATTCAAATCAGAAAAGAAGAAGACAAAGTTTCACTATTCACAGATGATGTGATAGTATACATGGGTGACTCCAAAAATTTAACCAGAGAACTCCTTAAGCTGATAAACAACTTCAGAAAGGTGGCTGTATACAAAATTAATTCAAAGAAACTCAGAAGCCCTCCTGTATACCCAAGACAAAAGGGCCAAGAAAGAAATCATAGAAGTGAGACCATTCAGATAGCCACCAATAACATAAAATACCTTGGGGTGACTTTAACCAAGCAGGTAAAAGACCTGTTTGAAAAAAAACTTCAAGTCTCTGAAGAAAGAAATTGAAGAAGATATCAGAAGATGGAAAGATCTCCCATGCTCATGGATTAGTAGGATTAACATAGTGAAAATGGCCATCCTGCCAAAAGCCATTTACAGATTCAATGCAATTCCCATCAAAATACCAACACAATTCTTTACAGACTTTGAAAGAAAAATTCTCAACTTCATATAGAGAGACAAACAAACAACCAAACAAAACAAAACAAATCCATAATTTTCAAAATGATCCTATACAACAACAGATCATCTGGAGGTATCTCCATCCCTGATCTTAAGCTGTACTACAGAGCAATAGTAATAAAAATGTCATGGTATTGGCATAGAAGCAGAAAAGTAGGTCAATGGAAACAAATAGAAAACCCAACAATAAACCCAAAGTCCTGTGAATACTTGATTTTTGACAAAGAAGCCAAAACCATTCAATGGAAAAAAGACAGCATCTTAAACAAATGGTGCTGGTCCAACTGGATGTCTACATGCAGAAAAATGAAAATAGATCCATATTTATCACCATGCACAAAACTAGCATCCAAGTGGATCAAAGGCCTCAACATAAAACCAGATACACTAAATTGGTTAGAAGAAAAAGTGGGGAAGATGCTGGAACTCATTGGCACAGGAGATAACTTCCTGAACAGAACACCAACAGCATAGACTCTTAGAGAAACAATTGATAAATTGGACCTCATGAAATTTAAAAGCTTCTGTAAAGCGAAAGACATTGTCATTAGAACAAAAGGACAGCCTACAGACTGGTAAAGGATCTTTACCAACCCTGTATCTGATAGAGGGATGATATCCAGAATATATAAAGAACTAAGGAAATTAAAAAGCAACAATTCAAGCAATCCAATTAAAAAAAAAATGGGGTAAGGAGCTAAACAAAGAATTCTCTGTAGAGGAATATAGAATGGTAGAGAAACACCTAAAGAGATGCTCAATGCCCTTAGCCATCAGAGACATGCAAATCAAAATGACCCTGAGATTCCATCTTACACCCCTCAGAATGGCAAAGGTTAAAAACTCAAGTGATAAAACACAGTGGAGAGGTTGTGGAGAATTGGGAACCCTCCTCCACTGCTCCTGGAGTGTAAACTGGTACAACCACTTTGGAAATCAATCTGGCACTTTCTCAGACAATTGGGAATAGCACTTCCTCAAGATCCAGCTATACCACTCCTAGGCATATATCCAAAAGATGCTCAAGTACACAACCATGTTTGTAGCAGCTTTATTTGTAATAGCCAGAACCTGGAAACAACCCAGATGTCTCTCAATGGAGGAATGAATACAGAAATTGTGGTACTTTTACACAATGGAATACTACTCAGCAATTAAAAACAAGGAAATCATGAAATTTGCAGGCAAATGGATGGAACTAGAAAAGATCATCCTGAGTGAGGTATCCCAGGAGCAGAAAGACACACATGGTATATACTCACTTATGTATTCCTATAAGATAGGATATATATATATATCCTATCTTATATACACACACTAAAATATGTGCACCTAAAGAAGTTAAACAAGAAAGAGGACCTGGGGTAAGAAGATCAATCCTCACTTAGAAAGACAAATGGGATGAACATGGGAAGTAGCAGAAAACAAGAAACAGGACAGGAGCCTACAGCAGAGGGCCTCTGAAAGACTCTACATAGTAGTGTATCAAAGCAGATGCTGAGACTCATAACCAAACCTTCAGCAGAGTGCAGGGAATCATGTGATAAATGGAGGAGTTTATATGACCGGGAGAGGACAGGAGCTCCACAAGGACAAAATATATCAAGGCACGGGGATCCTCTATGAGACTGTTTCTCCAACCATGGACCTTTTTTGGATATACCCTAGAACTCCTGCTAGGATGTAGTCCATGTTAGTATCCAAGTGGGTTTCCCTCGTAAGGAGAACAGGAACTATTTTTGACATGAACCCAAGGACTGCTTCCTTTACCTTCTCCCACCCTCGAGGGAGGAACAGCCTTGCTAGGCCACACAGAAGAGGACATTGCAGCCAGTACTGATAAGCTAAGGTCAGTTAGATGGAAGGGGAGGAGGACCTCCCCTAGCAGTGGACTTGGAAATGGACAGGGAGGAGATGAGGGAGGGCGGGTGAGACTGGAAGGGAAGGAGGGAGAGAGCTAAGACTGGGATACAAAGTAATGTGATGAATATTAAAAAAAAAAATTAAAAAAAGAAATAATATTGTAGTAACAAAAATATTAATGTATTAGATTAAAATATTCACTGAAGATATTTAGAATCACAGATTTCCATCCACAAGAGCAAAGCACCTCCATTTAAACTGCTATCATCAACTCTCATTATAGCTAAAGTTTTGTTTGTTTGTTTTTTAGAGACTGAGTTTCTTTGTTGTAGCCTCCGCTGTCCTGGACTCACTTTGCAGACCAGGTTAGCCACAAATTCACAGAGATCCACCTGCCTCTGCCTCTCTGAGTTCTTGGATTACAAGTATGTGCCACTGCACAGGGCTTGAAAACTTTTTTAATGGTACCACAACAGAGACGGACAGAAAGAGAGAGAGAGAGACAGATTTTCCCAGTTAAACTAGGGATGTTGCATAAATTCTTAAAATGTTACATGTAACAGTAGGTTTTGCCTATATCCTTAGAGACATAGACAAAGAGATCAAATCCAGATAGTAAATACTGGGGTGCTTTCATTTCCCAAAGACTGAGCTTCACTTTCTGGAAGTCTGTAGGCACAAAATCCATGTAAATCTCACTAGACTTTTCTGTTTCCTTGCAGGAGGTGACACTGAACTTACTTAACAAACTTCAACTTCAGCTTTGAGTCAAATAATTGCCTTACTAATCCTAACTCAGCCTATATAATTTGCCTCACAGCTAAGTTTAAATGACTGGAGAAAAACATGAATGTGTGTGTGGCTCAGTTGGTAATGGCTGGTCTAACATACACAAAGCCTAGGGTTTGATGCCTAGCACAGCATGAATCAGGTATGGTGGGACATACCTGTAACCCTGTATTGAGAAATTAGAGGAAGAAGGATTAGAAGTTCCAGGTTATATTCAACTATGTAGTGAGATATTGGCCAGCCTGAAATTCATGTGATCTTGTTGCAAAACAAACAAGCAAGTAAGCAAACCAAGTAGCAATGTGACTCAGAGATAAAACAACTGTTCAGCATGTATGAAGGCCAAAGTGCAACTTCTAACACCAAAAACAGAAACATACAAGGCAAAGCAGATACACTATTTCCCTGCACATGTGAACATTTAATAACCATATTGTTTATGACAATTATCAGCAGCTTAGTGACAGACAAACATGTTAATACCCTGACTGAGGCTTTGTGTCTGCCCTTTGTTCTTGCTGATATTCTTATAGACTCATGTGATTAAAATATGAGAAAATTAATGTCCAAATCCAGTATTCCAAATCAAATGCTGGACATGACATAATTGAAGTACCGCTTAATAAATGCTAAATATTAATAAACTTTATAACTTCTTGGTTGCCAAAGATCTTCAGATGGCCTACAGGAAGAACATTTTCTTTCTTAATTTCCCAAAGCACTAGATAGTATGTTTAAGAGAGATGAAGCATTTTTCTTGTCATTGCTCTAAATATGATGTTGATCATATCTGGGTCTTCGAATCATTCTGGAAATAACCTAAATTAACCTCTTTCAATGGTGACATACCTTGGCATGCTATGATTCCAATTTTGTTGGAGTTTGTAAAGCAACACTTACACGTTGACAGATCTTCTCTAAGAAGATTTCAAAGGAGAGCCTGAGTAACTCAGAAGTGTCTGACAAGTTTGGAGACTGTGTGAAACTTTGAGAGTGAAGCTTCTGGTGTCGTAGAGACTACGGGAACTTGGAGGCGACAGCTGATGTTAAGCTAATTAGCTTGAAGAACTAGCTAAATGATGCCTTTGAGACTGAAGCAAAAACAATTCTAGGTGGGGGAAGCTGCCCACACGAACTCACACCATGCTGTGTGCCGTAGAATGCACACACGGAAAGAGCATTTAATGTTTGCTATACGGAGTTAGTCTTGCTTTGGTACGACCCTTCCTTTCTATAGCCCATTGTTTCCTCTTAGAAAGAGTATATTTACTCTGTTCCATTACATCTTGTAAATATGTAACTCAGTTTTCATTTTTATGGGGCATTAGAGCCTGAATTATCTTGCAGTCTTAGCTAATGCATGGCACTTTTACATTTAAGCTCTGCTTGAGGTACTACTAAAACATAGACAGCCTTGGAATTTGTTTGACTGCATTTTGTGTCATGAAATGGACATGAGTCTTTGAGGAGGAAGAAGACAGAATGTTATGCTCTGGAGCTTAAATGTCCCATAAAGACCGTGTATGGAAAGCTTGGTCTCCATTGGGTGCTGTTGAGAATCGATAGGAACTTTAGAAAGTGGGGCATAATGTGAGTTATACCCGTAACCCTTCCACATTCTATGTGTTACTGATACATAATATTAAAGTCTGTAAAATGAAAAGGAAAGTGAATACTGTTTAAAACTTTAAATAGGATTTGTATTGCATATTAGTTGTGAATACATAGGATTTCTTAAAAGCATGAGGAATCCAATTGGTTCCTGTCAAGATAAGCAGTTTTATTATAATTTTAGAAAAATTCTAACTTAATGGGTCAAAATCAATTGAAATATTTTTTTCAAGCCTTTACTAATCGGATTTCAGAAACAGCATTAGAGCATTTTTACCTAAGAAAATCTAATTTTCTAAACATATTCACACATATGATTTAATGGAGCTTTTCTCAAGGATCATATTATGTGCCAAATATAATTTATTGTTTATAAAGTCTTTCTAATTACAAAGCAGTTCCACTGCACTTGAGGACACATAAGCAACTCACACTACACACTGAGTACATTAGAAATACTTGTGGGTGAAGGATGTACTTCTTTTATTAAGCACATGGTTTAAGTTTTATGAAGTAATGTATTTAATTAAACAAACAAACAAAACAGCGATTGTGAAGTAAATTGTACTGAGCTTGTCCTCACAACTGAACTAACTAAACATGTTAAAATCTTAACACAATTGATCTTAGAGATCATTTAACCAACCACACAAACTCTTACCCTCAAGAGCAGGCAGATGTAGTTAATGTTGTCATTCTAACATTCCTAACTGTTTTCGAAACACATATCTTCCTTGTGCCCACAGATAAGTGTAATTCTCATCCCTCATCAATGAAGATTCTCTTTGCAACAGATGGAGACCATTACAGAAATCTACAGGTGTCCAAAATGTAAAAAAAATAATTCACTATGGGTGGCATATATTTAAATAGTTTTAAGATAGTTGTCTATAACTTTCCGGGTTTTGTAGGTTCTTTTTGTAGTTTTGGGATCAGGATAATAGCAGTGTCATAAAAAGAATTAGGACTGAATAAAGAGAAATGCTGTTAGTTATTCTTTGAAGATCTGGTAGAATTATTCCTAAATTCCATCTGTCTCTTTTTAGGTTGGGAAGTTTTTAATTACTGCTTTTATTTCAATAAGCATTATGTTTACTTTTTAAATTCTTCTCTCATATATTACATTCCGACTACAGTTTTCACTCCCTCATCTTCCCTCAGTCTCTACACCCCAAACCTTCCCTCTCCCTCATGCCCATCCCTCTCTCCTGATCTTCCCTCAGAAACAGCAGTCCTCCCAGGGACATCAACTGGAGGGAAGAATGAGCTGTTCCAGGGGGACTACTGAGAGGAGAGGAGAGGATAAGTTACTGTAATCAAGATGTAAAATTATAAATAAATAAAATTTTTAAATGCTGCATAACAAGCTACAATATAAACAAGCACATAGCATCACAATAAGGCTGGCTGAGACAACTCAGTAAGAGGAGTAAGAGGTAAAGGGTCTCATAAGCAGGCAAAATCATCAAAAACAGCCTTGCTTCCACTGTTGGGAATTCCCATCAAATAACCCATATATATATTGCTTGTTTTATCTTGAATTGATTTTGGTAGGTGATATTTACCCCCCAAATTACCTATTTCTTTTAGGTTTTTCAGTTTGGTAAAATATAGATTTTTTTTTTTTAAGTAAATCCTTTCGATTTTCTGGATTTTCTCGGAGTGTGTAGTTGCATTCACTTTTCTCTCTATTTTTATTAATCTGAGTCAAATCTGTCTTTCAGGTAATTTGGTTAAGGATTGTCAATCTTGCTGATTTTCTCAAAGAAACGACTCTTCTACTCTTTGTTTCACTGAGGTTTTGTATAGTTTCGTTTGTTGCTGTTTTTTTCTAGTTAAATGATTTCTCTCCTGAGTCAGGTTATTTCTTCCTGTCTATTTTTTTGGGGGGTATTATTTATTCTAGATTTCTTAAAGATTTCAAATGTGTCATTAAGTTACTAATATGAGATACTTCCAGATTTTTGATGCAGCACTTACTTCTATGAACTTGCCTCTCAGAATTGCTGTTTGTTTGTGTATTTATAAATGAAAATTCATTTCTAAAGAACCTGAAGAAGTATCTCAGCCAACAACAGGACAAAAGCTAAATGAAATAAATATGCAACAGGAGTTTAACAGCAAATTTGACATTAATATCAAAAGCAATATACTGAAGATATGGAAGAAAATATACCTAAACTCCAATGATATAAATGTCTGGTGTGGGTAAAAAGGAAGAGACTTTACCATGTCTCTTTACTTTGAAAACTTGAGCAGAAAGCAGGAAAGTGAAGAAAGTAAAAATAATAATAGATTATACTGATGTTTAAAATCAATTGTTTTGTTCATTGATCATTTGGAGTTTCTGTGTGTGTGTGTGTGTGTGCGGTGTAAGGTGGATAGGTGGAAAGGCTTATGCATAGGCCTGAAGATGTTAGGTATTCTGTTCTGTTTGCTTGAGACAGTCAGTCATTACTATCAGCCAGAAAAACAGGTAGGCTGCCTGCAGACATTCTCCTCTCTGTCCACTTCCCCAGACCCAATATCTCTGTCTTGTCCCTACTTCTACAACAGAACACTAGTTTTAGCCATCTTCCTCTCTTGCCCATGTCTCCTATGGATCCCACAGAACATTCCCTCACACACTTCTCTCCCCTGACTTGTCACTTTTTCCTAGATCCAAACACCAGTAGGCTATACTGCTACCCCTTGGACAACAAGTAGGCTGAAGGCATATCAACACCTCACCTACTGCTCCTGAGACCCAATACTACCTGTCTCACTCTTAGTTTTATACCTATAAACCTGCTGTGATCTTTTCTTTTCTGATCATATTCCCCAAAGATCACAAAGACCTTCTCCTTCACCCACCTTCCCCAAACTCAACCTAATATCACAGCCTCCAACACACATTTCCTTTGAACACACCAGCTGAACAGGTCAGGAAACAGACAACACATGGACATCACACTCTCACAAAATCCAGAGCAGAAAGAGAAACCAAAGTACATAACACCAACCAACAAAGCCAGATCCAGAAATCATCACCCAGACTTTTAATCATTCCAAACACAGATGCTGAGATGATAGTATAGTTACGATAACAGCCAGGACCATATTTCTACACCAGTCCAGATACTCTACCACAGCAGACCCTGAGTACATAACTGAAACATGAGGAAAAAAAAAAAAGCTAAACAACAACCATGTTAAAATGATAGAGGTTCTAAGAGTAAAATAATAAATACTTAAAGAGTCCAGGAAAACACTAATAAACAGTGTAAGGAAAATGAAACAGTTCAAGAGCTAAAATAGGAAATAGACTTAATAAATAAAACAAAACTGAGGAAATTCTTGAAATTGAAAATTTAGGAACTAAAAAATGAACTACAGAGTTAAGTTTTATCAACAGAATAGAAGATATGGAGAAGAAAATATTAGGCATTGAAGACAGAATAGAAGGCAGATACATCAGTCAAAGAAAATTTTAAATTGAAAAGAATCCTGGCATAGAATTTCCAGAAAGTCTGGGATACTATGAAAAGAGCAAACCTGTGAATAATAGATACACAGCAGTGGTTTTAGACTTTCTTAATATTGAGGGCCTTTAATATAGTTTTCCAGGGTGTGGTGACCACAAACCATAAAATTATTTTCATTGTTACTTTTAATTGTAATTTTACTACTGTTATGAAATATAATATAAATATCTGTGTTTTCCAGTGGTCTTACGTTACATCTATGAAAGGGTCTTTTGACCTTTAAAGAGGTCACCACTACCAGAACCACTGGTATAACAGAGGAAAAGAAATCTAGCTCAAAGGCCCAGAAAATGTTTTCAACAAAACCATAAAAGAAAAATTTTCTAAGTTAAGAATAATTTGCTTATAAAGGTGAGAGAAGCATACAGAAGAGCTAATAGACTGAATCAGAAAACAAATTCCCATTGACACATAATAATCAAAATATTATAGTTTGAAGAAAGAATATTAAAATCTGTAAGGGAAAAAGACCAAGTAAAGTATAAAGGCAGACTTGTTAGAATTACACCTGACTTCTCAGTGGAGACTCTAAAAGCCAGAAGGAACTGGAGAGATGTGCTACAGACTTAAAGAGACCACAGAAGCCAGCACAGACTACTATACCCAGCAACACTTTCAATCACCATAAAAATGGAGAACATAAAATGTTCCACAATAAAGTCAAAGTTAAAACAATGTCTATGTACAAATCTAGCCCTAAAGAAGATGCTAGAAGGAAAATTTCAAACTGAGGAGGCTTATTACATCCATGAAAATACAGGAAATAAATAATCTCTCACAAGAAAAATCAAAGGAAGGTAAACACAAACACACAAACACATACCACTACTGTCACTTTCTCTATTAACAACAATAAAAACAACAACAAGAAAATAATGGGAAACTATCTTTGCCTATTAATATCTCTCAAAAACAATGATCTTGGCTCTCAAACAAATTTTTTAAAAAATAGAGATTTAAAGAATGAATGCAAAAATAGGATTCATCTTTCTGTCTGCACTCAAGAAACAAATTTTAGCAACAAGGATTAACATTACCCAGGGTAAAGGTTTGGAAAAAGATATCCCATGCAAATGGACATAAGGAAAAGCTAGTATAGCCCATTTTGTTGTATCAATAAATAGAGTAAAAAAACAACCACAAAAACAAAAATCAAAGATACGTGAAGGACACTATATACCCATTAAAGAAAAAGTCTACCAAGTTGATATTTCAGTTTTTAACATATATGCTCCAAACACAAAGACACACAAGTTCTTAAAAGAAACACTACTGTAGCTTAAATTATATATAGATCCTTACACAGATAGTAGGAGATTTCAATTGTAGATTCTCAGTAACAGCAGATCATCTAGACAAAAACTAAACAGAGAAATTAAGGAGCTAACTAATGTGAGAAACCAAATACACCCAACAGATCTTTAAAGAGGATTTTAGGCAAATACAAAATAATACATCTTCTAAACATCTCCAGGAACTTGCTCCAATACTGACCGTATACTAACAAACAAAGCAAGTCTTAATAGATACAAGAAAATTGTTGTAAAACCCTACATACTATCTAATCAACAAGAATTAAAGCTAGATATCAATAATAGTAGAAACAAAAACAAAATCCCTTATAAATTTATGGACACTGAAAAACTCACAGTTGAATAAAAAATAATTCAAGACAGAAGTTTAGAAGAAATTAAAGAGTTTATATAATTCCATGAAATTGAATACATATCATTATTTAACTTTTGAGACACAATGGAGGCTGTTCTAAGAGACAGTTTCATAACGATGAGTAACTACATTAAAATATTGGCTATATTTCACACAAGTAACTTCAGGGTTAACCTGGAAGATCTACAACAAAAAGACCTAGAACAAAAAGAAGAAATCACATGCAAAAGAGTAGATGACATGCATGCAATAATCAAACTCCTTAAAGAAATCAATAAAAGAGATAACTAAACAGAACAAAAAGTCAATGAAACAAAGAGTTGGTTCTTGCAGAAAATCAACACATAGACAAACTCTTTTCCAAACTAATGGAAATATGAAGAAAAAAAAAAAAAGGACACATAACAGCAGACACCAGGGAAATACAAGTAATTATAAGAAGACACTTTATAAACCTGTACTCCATCAAATGGAATCTAAAAGAAATGGATAATTTTTGGGAAAAGTACCACTTAACAAAGTTAACTCAAGCTCAGATAAGAAATTTATATATACTTGTATCTCCTAGAGAATTAGAAACAGTTATTAAATTCTACAAACCAATAAAAACACAGGGCCAGATTGTTTTAGTACTGAATTCTACCGGAGATTCAAAGAAGAGTTGACTGATATCAACACTCCTCAAATTATTCTACACAATAGAGACAAAATTATCATTGCTTAATTCATTTCATGAGGCCATAGCTACCTGGATACCTAAACCACATACAGACTCCACAAAGAAAGAGAATTACAGACCAATTTCCTTTACAAACTTTGAGGCAAAATTACTGAATAAAATACTTGGAAATAAAATCCAAGAACAAATCAAAAAGACCATCTACTATTATTAGGTAGGATTTATCTCAGAGATGGC
Organism: Meriones unguiculatus; assembly: GCF_030254825.1. Lineage (NCBI taxonomy): Eukaryota > Metazoa > Chordata > Mammalia > Rodentia > Muridae > Meriones > Meriones unguiculatus. Next base: position 9,350,812 of record NC_083353.1, read on the forward strand.
AGGGATAATTTTATATGCTAAAATCAATAAATATAATTTGCCTTATAAATAAGCTGAAAGAAAAATAAATTATTATCTTATCAGATGCAGAAAATGCCTTTAAAAAATTCAACACCTTTCAGGATAAAAGTCTTGGAAATGGTATGAATATGAGGGGAATACCTAAGTAAAATAAAGACAGTTTATAACAAGCCAATAGTCAATATCAACTTAAATGAAGAAAAGCTCCAAGTAAAACCACTAACATCAGGAACAATACAAGGCTGTCTATTTTTTCAATATCTATATCTCTCTCCACATCTATATACTACTTTAAGTATTAGCTGAAGACACTGAAGTAGATCAATGGGATACAAATTTGAAAGGAATACAAAGTGTGTCTCTGTGCAGATGATATATATAACTGACCAATAAATTCCAACCAGAGAACTCCTAGAACTGATAAGCATCTTCAGCAAAGGGGCTGGATACAAAAATAATTGAAAAAAAATTAGCTCTCCTATACAAATGACAAATGGGTTAAGAAAGAAATCAGGAAAACAACACCTTTCACAATAGCTTCAATTAATATAAAATATTTTGGGACAATTCTAACCAAGCAAGGTAAAGACTTCTATGATAAAGACTTCAAGACTCTGAAGAACAAAATTTAAGTGGGTATCAGATGATGGAAACCTCTCTCATGTTCATGCATCATTAGGATTAACCTTGAAAAATTTCCATCCTTTGAAAAGCAATCTACAGGTTCATTGCAATCCCCATCAACATTCTAAAACAATTCTTCAAAGATCTTTAAAGTGCAGTCTTCAAGTTTATATGGACAAGCAAAAACAACAACAAGAAAAACCAGGATTCCTAAAACAATTACTAACAAAATAAGCACTACTGGATATCTCACCATTCCCAATTTCACTTTGTGCTAAAGAGATTTAGTAATAAGAACATACGGTACTGGGGATTTAGAGAGACAGAAAAAGAGAGAGAGAGAGAGTTAAAGAACTGACTTTAATTGAAGACCAAGACATAAAACCACATACTTATGGACACCTGCCTTTGATAAAGATGCCATAAATATACATTGGAACAAAGACAGCATCTTCAACAAATGGTGCAGGTCATACTGAATGTCTGCATGTAGACGAATGCAAATAGATCCATGCCTATCACTCTGCTGAAAAGTCCATATGGATCAAAGACCTCAATGTAAAACTAAGTACCCTGAAGACATGTTAAAAGAGCAAGCGGCCAATAACCTTGAATACATTGGCATAGGAGACAGTATCTGAACAGAACACTAGTAGCTCATTAATTAAGAGCAACAATTAACAAATGGAACCTTATGAAACTAGAAAGCTTCTGTAAGACAAAAGACACCATCAATTAGACAAAATGGCAGCCTATAGAATGGCAAAAACTTTTTGGCAATTCCATATCTGATAAATGATTATTGACCAAAGTATATAAAAAACTCAATAAACTATTAACAAACCAAACAAACCAACTTAAAAATGGGGTACAGATCTAAACAGGAAATTCTCAATAGAAGAATCTGAAATGAATGAGAAGAAATGTTCAATATTCTTAGCCATCAGGGAAATGCAAATCAAATCTACTTTGAGTTACCATCTTAAACATTTCAGAATGACTAAGATCAATAACACAATTGACAGTTCATACTGGCAAGGATGTGGAACAAGAGTAACAATCCTCCATTGCTGGTAGAAGTAAAAGCTTGTTCAACTGTAATGGAAATCAATATGGCAGTTCATCAGAAAACTGGGAATTGATCTACCTCAAGATCCAGCTGTACCACTCTTGGGCATATACTCAAAGAATGTTCCACCCTGCCACAAGGATACTTGCTGAACTGTATTCATTGTGATTCTATTCATCATAACCATAAGTTAGAAACAACATAGATGTGACTCAACAGAAGAAAAGATAAAGAAAATGTGGTAAAAGAGTATTACCCAGATGTTTTGAAAAATGGCATCATACCAATTTTTGGCAAATGGATAGAACTAGGAAAAAATCATGCTGAGTGAAGTAAACTAGACACAGAAACACAAACATGGTATGTGTCCATTTATAAGCAGATATTAACCATTAAGTAACTTAAAACCAAGCTACAGTCTGTAGACCAAGAAAGGTTACATAGAAGAGAGACTGGTGTGTGCATGCCAGAGATGCTTTTAAAAACATCACTTCTTATGCAAATCTTCATGAACAAAATTTTAGTTTGGCTTTTCTTTTTAAATTTGAGTCTAGTTTTTATAAGTCTTTAAGAATTGTTTCCTTACTTGTTAAGACTTTATTATTAATTTGAAACTCAAAATAGAAGCTATCCTTGGTTGGAGTATCAGTCTCAGAAAATACCCCTGTGCCCAGATATTTTTGTCAGAGTCCTCTCTGTTCTGCTTTCTGCATGTTTGTCTGTGGTATGAATATGCATTTAATGAGGCTATTACCCAAAAGGACAGTTTCTCACAGTACCCCTTTTCATCCTTAACCTGAAACGTTTTACTTTTTCCTTTGGTGGTGATAAGACTGGGTGCTCCTGAACCATAGCCATCAGCACTAGGTGTTCTTGCACCATTGTAGTCAGTTCTGGTTGCTCCCAAGCGTTCCAGCAACTTTTCTTACAGGACTTACTGATCTACAGAGACTCGCAGTCTTTCTGAGTACCACCAACATGTGCTGTCTCTTTGTTATGGCTTTTTCCCACTCAGACTCCAAACATTCTGTCAGGTCTACCTCCTAAACAAATTCAGACATTAATTTAATTTTCCTTATGTTATTCTTAGTATCTCAGCACAGGCTAAATTAAAAACAGCAACAAAATTTAACAACTTATAACCCAACTAATACCTGGATGATTTGTTCTTCTTTAGTGTTGCTCTTTCCATGTTCCCTTTCTGAACAGTTAAGTAAGAGTTACCTACTTGAGAAATAGACTTCCAGGTTATGGACAGCTGATCATTTAAACAAATTCTTAGTTCATTAATGTGACATGCACAGCTTCATATAGAAGGATCTCATAAGGAGCCCTCAAGAATTAGGAACTACTCTGTGCTATGGCACACAGAGAAAAACTCTGTGCTTTTTAAAATCACAACTATAGAACAACTTAAATTAGATGCCATTCCACCAATTTCCTTTTCTGATATATTTTCATAATTAGTTCAGTTGTGTGGATTTCCAGGAATAATGATATGAACAAGCAGTTCTCTTTCTAACCCTAATATATAATACAAATTCACAGTACCAGAACTAATGACAACTTCTTCTTTACTCTAAAATAGTGTTTGCATGCATATCCTCTATGATGTAAAATTAATTTTTCATATCAGTCTTTAATTTGATATGATTCAGCAAGCCTCACTTACTTCAAGGGTGTAAAACTAGGCTCCATAGAGAAGGCAAGATCTTGGAACAATCATATTTGCCACCATGGCCCTTCAGCTGCCTACAGCTCATTGAGATATATACTGCTCGATAAACATTTGATTTGGATTGTTTTTTCTCTTTTTTATTATTCTATATCCAGTACATTAGTAGGCATTATGTGATTACTTTATATACAATAATTTTTTGACTATTATACTTTTTTTGTCTTAAGTTTGTCCTACTTTATCAGACATGTATTAACCACTATGGAAATTGGGAAAACAAAACAAACAAAATAAAAAATAAAAAAAACACCTTGCTTTGGCTCTAAACTCATGAATTTAAAATCTGATTAAATTTCTGAATTTTATATTTGTTCAGGTAATGGTAGCTTTTAAATTTTCAAGCTCTTTGCCATTCGGGTCTGGAGACTTAAAACGACTGTCATATGCATCATTAAAAGCGTCCACAGTGGCATCCGTCTGTATGGGTTGAATGTGGGTCAGTTAATGCAGATTTCAGCAGGATACTCACCCTGAGGCAGTTTCTTTATCTTTGAACTGAAAGTTGGAAATGGGCATGATGTGTAAGATTATTTAACGAATAAATATTTTAACATATGTGACACTCTTGAAAGAGAACTAGATGCCTAAATGTTTTGTTGTTAGATATGCTTTAAGCATGAAGTTAACAATTAAAAGCTAAAAACTTTATATTGAAAAGTTGTGAAATGTCCTAACTGGAAGACTTATACACATTCTGGGATTCTAAGTAAAAGTCATACTCTAAAGTCATGTCTTACTCACAAAATTCCGTTTTAAAATCAGGTTGAAAACAAAGATTATGAACATAAGAAAGATATTTATTTGCCTTCAATGTAAATGTATTGTTGGCAGCCTACTAGCTGCTTTGAAATTTATATCTCAGCAGAAAGACTGCAGTCACCATGGCCTTCATTGGAGTCAATGAAGAAATTCCAAGTGAAGAATTTCCTTTTGTTTGAGACAGCAGGTGGGATACCTTGTCAAAAATCACACCTCTTATTTCCTTGTGAATTTAACTCATTGTGCTGAGGTGCTTTGGCTGTGGCTTAAAAGCAGTCTAAAATAAAGCAAGGAGTCTAGCTTCCACTAGAGCCTCTTGGAAAAGTCCCATGTGTTGTGTGTTGGTTTATTAATTTCAATCCTCACTCCGAACTCAAGAACTGTTCGACTCTGCCAGCGAGCTCCTGCAATACTTTCAAATAAAAATTATTTAATGCTTATCATATAGCTATTCTTTGTAAATTATTGTTATTATTATTATTACTGGCATAAATGTATCTTGTGCACATGTAGTGATTACACGCCAATTTATAAAGTCAGTCCTCTACTTTGATTATGGGATCAAGTTGAGAATGGGAAAAACTTCTGTCATCAGGTTTGTGTGCCAATTGTTTCTCATTGTACAGACCTCTTGCTTCCTCACTTTATAACTATTATTATTTTTAAATGCACAGTTTATTTTCTCCTGGCATATTGTTGAACACGGGCAATGATCATTTTGGGTTATTTAGGAGTAAACTGAGAAGACACCGCAAATTCACTTTGACAAGAGATCTGTAAGATTCTCCCTCTTTTCCAAGTATCCTCATTGACTCTCTAATTTAGTCTGAAACACATGGTAATGTGTTTTCTCCTTACACACACACACACACACACACACACACACACAAACACACACACACATATACATTACGTAATACTTATTTACTATTATTATAATTATTAATAATACTATTATTATTAATTGTTGTTGAAGTTCTCCTCTGGCTATAGTGTAAACATGCTGTTTGAGCAAGGTATTCAATGCCTCAACCTGTGTTATAATTAAAAAATGAAAAGTTCTACTTCACTTATAATTCATGACATTTTTTGTAACTAAATTCTGCTTTGTAGATTATGCTATGGAAACTACAACAAACTACTAGACTACTATTTTCTCTGGAAAATGGATTATTAGGAAAGTAATGTAGTAAACTATCAAATGACTGTGGAATACAGAGCAAATGTAGTATGTAGATAATGCAGAAAAGATGATTTCACCCTGAACTTCCTGTGAATTTCCCATGTGGTCCTGGAATCAGAAGGCAAGAACAGAGACAGACTTTTCAACATTGAAATAGGAGAGGATTCAAAATGTCTAGAAGAATTGGGGGAAAAAGAACCTCCAAAATATCAGTTTGTGGGTCAAAATGAAATGAATTATGTTACATCTGAGCAGATTTTTAAAATAGCTTGTGTAGCTAATATCTATTATCAATATTGACATGAGTGTCAGCCAAGAGTGAGGTCCAATCCAAGGCGCATGTCAGATGTAGTAGACAATGAGCATGTATGTTCTCATGTGTGCAGCATAAGGTATGCTTTCTCAGGTAGCTCTCAGTCAGTAAATGTGGACTTTTAACTCATATCACATGGAAAATTTCAAGGTGAGTCTCTGTGAAGTCACATTCTGGTTTATTAAAATGACCCTAAACATAGATTTAAGTGCAAGTTCAGGAGGAAGGAAAGAGAAAATGGGAGATGCTGAAGAAAAGTACAAGACAGTGGATAGTCAAAGGTGGTTTGGGTACAGGCTTCTCAAGTGAGCATTCTGCTTAAGTAGTTTAAATATATATGTATATATAGTTATATAATTGTACAATTATGTTTATTAGAATATATGTGTGTATATAAATACATATGTCATATATATATATATATATGATTTTATTGTTTTAGAAGTTACAATGAACAAAAGATAGAATCTACACCTAAGTCTAAAAAATGAAATAAAAGTGTTTGGTCTAAATTGTTCATCTAAACAATTTTTCTTAGCAAATTAGTATATAAGGTATTTCCTAATGTACATTGAACAGGTATACAGATAAGAAAAATAAAACAGGTCCAGAATGTGAAAGAAATCTTACAATACACAGGTAACAAAGTTGTTAAGTCTCATGTTTTGAGTGTCATAGTTCTTAACTTTGTGGTATTTTCTTAGAAAAACAAAAGACTGATGCATGAAACAAAAATTATTCTTAGGTTTAACTCAGGGTCATATGTGCAATTGCTCTAAGCATGATTCATTAAGTAATAGTATAATTTGAAAGATTTATCTCAAAAAATAGACTAAATCCTTTTCAGATTATTTGATTAGTTGTGTGCAAACTCTTAACTGTTCATCAGAGAAAGATAACCAGATCCTGAGATTTGTCCAACGATATACTTATACATGTCCTAGGAACAAAATTCTCCTTAGCCTTACGTGTCTCCTTAATGATCCTCAGTTTCTTAACAGTAATGAGAAAATATAACTAATACAGACACCTTATTCCTATCTGTTAATATCCATTGTTAAAGTATATGTGCCTTATTTTGATCTTTTTCACTGTTCCAGATATTTGTTTTTACTTCTTGCTAAACTCAGTGTTAGACTGAGCATGTCAGGGAATAACATAAGTCTTTCAAGGCTGTGTCTTCCATATTGAGAAAAACTGTTAGTGTGTATCAGGTACTTAATTAATGTGCATGAACAAAAGAATGTGTAAGAATATACAGCTAGTCTTAAGACATAACAGCAGACTTTCACAAAATAGATAATTTGGGAGAATATAAAGTATAAAGATTCAAAATAATTATATCCAATATTAATAAATAAATAAATTCTTGACTCAAAAAAAAAAATGACCCCTATTTTCTATCCAGCCTCAGTATGTGAACTGGTTTCTGTATTTTGTCTTCATTAAATATCATAAGTCTCAGTAATGCTTATGAGAATGGTATGCTTTAGTTAACAAAAATGAAATATTGAGTTCTGCATCTGCGTGGTTGTTAGGAGAGAATATGGTGTCTGTGGGGAAAGGTTCAGTATCAAAAGATAGATTATTCCTTTATTTATTAAATTTTATCTCATAATCATAATCAGATATCTTTAAAATTTTCACACACCTACTCACAATTGAAGTGAAAAGTCCTAGTCTCTTTAACTTGATGGCTGCACAATTCTACGGTGACTCACTGGACCTTATCTCAGTTCCATGTTGTTCTACAGATGGACCTGGGGGTTGGGACTCACATCCACCAACATGATTTGTATATTTGAAGAGGGCAGGTTGTTCTGTACATAGTGAAACATTGGAATGGCAAGATGATTCATGCAGAACAAGCAGTTGGTGATGAAAGATGAAAGTAAGCCAAAGAAACCAGTCTCACATTATAATGTTCACAGAGTTTGGGGTCAATATCGAGACCAGGGATTTCTAGGTTGTAAGCATTTTATTCAACAATAAAAGTCCACATAGACTTCAAAGTACTGAGGAGATGTTATTTAAACCAAAACAATAGAAAAGGCCAGGTGGACTACAAGGAAGGAGGAGAGCATTTGAGTGAACATACTCAAGGGCACTGAATTATTTTTTTTTTACTGAATTATTTTTTTTCTCTTTTCATAATTCACTTTACATCCTTGTAATGTAGAAACTTCTTCTCCCCTTGATAACTATTAAACATACAAAGGTCTAGCTTTGGCTACATGCACAATAAGGTAAAAATGTCCTGAAGTGACTGTTCAAGGAGAATGTACTATTTTAAGAGTAAAAGCTATATTTTCATATGGACTTCGATGTATACAATTGTGTCATATACAATAAACATCTTATGTTTTAAAAGTTTATTATCTAGGTGTTTTTAGAGCAATATAAAGTTGACTAATATGTTATAAAAACAAAATTTAAAGAAGTTTTAATGTGAATTCTGGCAGGGACAAATCACAGCCCCAAAGCAGCAGATTTACATGGGTTATTAGTATCTGGCATGGTAAAACATTGACCCATGAAGAAGACCAAAAGGACACCAGAAAATATTAATTTTTCCTCCTCTAAGCAGAAGAGTTTAAATTTCCCTCTTTTTCCATAGGCATATAATGTTCCTGTCGTAAACATGATATGACAGGCAGTAAGCACTCAGGCATAAAACAATGAATTTTTATTTATAAGAGAGAAATAGCTATAGCTGATCAGTTAAGAAAACTAAGCTAACACATTTCTGTTGATTATAGGTAGAATTAAAATAATTTTAGAAAATATTGGAGATGAGTATAAAGAATATTTAAGCATAAGAAGAATGTACATTGCTAGATCACATCCCATGGTCTCATAATATTGAAGCCACAATCTAAGCCTATCCTCTATCCTAAAAATGTTATGCCATGCAGGCTCTTGGAAAATGAGACAAAGACCAGACCAGTCCCTACACTTTGCACAATTTTGCTTTCTCGAATCTTGAATTTGAATGACTGCACTTCATTCATTGACATTCATGTCTTTCAAACATTTCCCAATCTTTCAGGCTTTTGTAGCATTCTCTGAGTTGTCCTGTAAATAGAAAATGCCATCTCATCATTTTCCTTTGCTAAAAACTTTCTGTAAGCAGTAGCTAAATGCTTAAACTTCAGTTTTGCATTCAGGATCATTGATGATGTGCTCCTACCCTTTCTCTCTGTTATTCACTGCATTTACTCTGCGGTAATTATAGGCTATTTCTCCTTTTTTTCTATATCTTTCAATAGCTTTGTGACTTTAAGTAAAATCAAGTTTTCTCCAAAAAATGAAGCATGTAACTATTTCTTGCTTTTTTATAAACTTAGGTCCCTGAGAAACCAACAAGACTTGCTCTAGGTATGTCCCTAACCTCCGAGGTAAAAATTCTTCACCTATATTACTATTGCTATAGTCATTCTATGTTATGATTGTTTTCTGCCCTCATTCAAAATTGGACTCCATTTATTCATTCATAAACTACTTAAAACCAATATGAGGCTAGGCTTTGGTAAACATTTGTGAAGTCAGTAAGTTTGGTCAAATACTTGGGAGACAATAAAAAGAAACAAAATTCACTAAAATCTGGTCATGCAGAATCCTTTCAGCTACACTACTACATTATTATTGAAGTCAAATTGAGGGGAAATGATAAGATATCAAGGTAACAGACTCTGGTTTTGATGGAGACTGTACATTCCAATAGAGCTGGTCAGTCACTTGTCTAAGGGACCATCCTCAGGAAAAGAGTCATCTTAAGCCATGTTAGATACTCAGAATCTCTTTAATGAGATAATGTGCTTTACCATCCCAGAAAGCGTGCCCCTAGTATAATCTCTTCCCACAGCCAAGCAGCTTCCTTAAGCCTTTTCCTTTTCTTTTCTTTTTTTTTTTCTTTCATCTCTGTTCTCACATGCTTTTAACTAGTAGATCAGGCTTGACTCTTGGTCTAAACCAACCTCCCTGCACCATACGACTTACTTGTGTACTATATCGCTCAAGTTTATGCATACCAGCGTAACTAAAATGGCACAGCTTTATCTCTTTTCATTTCTATTATCTCCTAGGAGCAGTGATGAGATTTATAGTTTGCCTGCCCTGGATTTTTTTTTCCCAATAAAATTATCCGGATGCTTCTTTTTGAGCCCACTGTTAAATTCCTTTATTGATAATACTAAGGCTCATGAGGGGGGACTCTGATTTTCCTAGAAAGAAAATCAAGGAAAATATTCTTCACAAGAAACAGATGTTAAGTCATTGGAATGGTTTTAGAATTTAATATACGTTATATTGTTAAATGGTTATGTATTGTTTGTGTTCGTTGAGAAGTTAGCCCTGGAAGTGTAAACATCCAGACAAAATCATATGATGGTAATTGTCTTTCAAAGCTTCTTGTTTGGAGATGAGCTAGTTGTCTTAACTGTATTATGGGGAATAAAGACTAGCAAAACAGACAAGAGAAAAAACATTGTTTTCCTGAAAAGCAGCTAGAAACCAACTATCTGATTTTGATTGTCCCATATACAAATGTGCCTTTACTGGGTAAGAGAAACCCAAACCTCAGTCATGGAGAGACTGATCACATTAAGAAAACGCAATCAGAAGCTCAAGTCAATTCTTTACCTTCCCTGGTAGTTTTCTGCTGGATGTTGTGAGTCCCTGATCTGCTGATATTTGTTATTTCACTTGGCTGTTTCACCAGAGGGGACAATTTGCTCCGCTCTGGCATCTTAACTGGTAGTTGAAGATGGATGCTTTGATGGAGCTGCCTAAATGATATTTTGTTGGATGTTTAGAACACATTATTTAAGGATGTTTGATGTGTTTATTGTTCAGACTTTCTGTCTTTCCACCTATCTCTCAGTCATTTATTTATTTACTTATCCACTTTTTGTGTGTTTTGTTAGATTTTTTTTTTCCAACTTGGTGCAACTAAGGGTCAGGAGAGAAGAGGGAACTTCAACTGAGAAAATGTCTCTATCAGATTGGTGTGTAGGCAATGTTGTAGGGTTGTAGTCTTAATTAATGATTGATGTGGATGAGCTCAGCTCACTGTGGATGGTGCTGTCCTTGGGCAAGTGGGCAAGGCCTGGATGCATAATAGAAAACCCTCAGCAAACCCTAAGGAACAAGCCAGTAAATAGCATTCTTTCTTGGTCTTTTCTTCAATTCCTCTCTTCAAGTTCTTGTCATGGTTGAGTTCGTGCTTTGTTTTCCCTCAACAATATATTATGGCCAGTACATGTAAGACAAATGAATCCTTTCCTCTCCAGGTTACTTTTAGTCAGGATTTTATTATGGAAATAAAAATCAAAGGCCAATATCTTACCAATTGTTTTTTGTCTTCTTATATACTTAGTAAATCCACTTATTCTACACCAGAATGCTGACTATGATAGATCTTCTTCCAGATGTACAAGAACCATTGGAAAATTATCAGGTGAGCCTGGACTATGAGACAAATTTTGACAATACTGTGAAAATTCTGGAAAGTATGTAGGCAGCTTGAGCCATGAAGATGGTTTTGCTAAATAGAAACATTTAGAAGAAAAGAAATTAATAAGCCCTGGTAATAGATTGTAGAAGTGGGTGCTAGAGGGATTCATAGTATAATGAACTTCATGCACTCTATAAATAATTCAGATTTTATCGGAATCAGCACTTCAATGAATACAATTGTGGCCATTTCCTGAACATAAATATGAATGCATGAACACTTCCTTGAGAATATTGGCGTCCTTTTTTTTCCCCATTTATTTTTCCTGGTGAGGTTTTAGGCAAGAATTTCTAAGGACGTTTATTTTTTCAGATGAAGTTTAATTCTCATAAGTAAAGGCATAATTATTTGCTTCTTCCTTTTCTTCAATTTTATTTCACTGAATTGATGACGAAGATGTGTAATATTTTATAAAATGTTTAATACATCTTTGCTGCCTCAGCATCCAACAGCCATGAAAACATAGAGTTTACTTTTCTTCAATGATGCCCTCACAGTCATTCTTAGGTCTCAAGTAATATATAGAAAGCCACTACTGTCACTTTAAACATAGCTCAGTCTTTTGGTCTTAGCTTCCATTTGTAATATTTTTATTTCACATCTGACTTTAGCATTCAACCCATTGGCTTTGTACTCAAAGTTTTCCCTATAGTTCAATTGCCTACTCTGATAACTTCTGGCTCACGGCTTAGAATCTCAAGCAGCTTCTATTTGAAAATACTTTCACAGATTTTCATGGAACAAGAGATGGGAAATACTTATTTTAATATTGTATTTATGAGATGTGTCACTTTAGTTTAGACCTCACTAACAATAGCTTACAAAGTTCATTTGTGTCATTGTAATACTTAAATACACAGACTACCATGGGCATTTAAGATGATAGTTAGATGGAAATGTTCTGTTTTTAACTACATTTACATATCACAGATAAAGCACAAATTTAAAAAGCTTCTGATATAGAAACAACCTGCAAATATCACACTCTGTAACATGAAGCCCCTTATATTGCACAGCATGGCAGTTGAGTTTCTAAGTCATTGTTTTAACCTGCTTCCTCTTCTGCAATTGTATTTTTTTTCAATCCAATGAGGTTTATTGGCTAGAGAAAAAGAGAGAAGGAGAGAGCAAGACATGATACAGGGAGGGGGGTCCCCTGACAGAGCAAGAGAGCAGAAGAGTAAGAGGGCAATAAAGTGGCAGGTGAAACATGATGACATAGTAGGTTGCTAGGCAACCCAGAAGTAGGCTGACTAAATACTAACATTCCCCCCTTTGTGCTTAATTTAAAATGAGGAGCTTGGGCTGCTTCTCAAGTAAGGCAAGATAAAGTACAAAAATGTAGGCTTACTGGCAGCTGCTCTTGGTCACCTTTTTCTTAACAGCTTATCTGCTTTCCTTCAAATTATCTGTGTGTCTTTGCCAAATGCCTTATTCTGGGGCACAAGAACCTGGAACATATCTGAAGATATCTGACATATGAACCTGAACATACCAAACCCAACATCCGCCAATGCCAATGCCAAAAGGGGAGCCTGTGGATTCTCTGTCTATTTTGCCTCAGAACCTTGTGCATTGGTGTGGTGTTGCATGTGAATGTGTTTGTTAGCATGTGTATACATATATACGTACTAGGCATGTGCATGAAAGTCAAAAGATAGTCTTGAATGCTAATCATCATCTTCAGACTGAATAACAAATTGCTCACTAATGAACTTACAGGGTTAGCTGGCCAAAAGATCTTGAGGATTCTTTAGTCTCAACATCCCACTTTTCTTTATGGGCACACTTGGATTTTGGAATTCCTGCCTGACAGCCTCTGGTTTTGTCATGAATTCTTGTTATCAATATTTAGGTGGGCAAGTTTGAGCTGACAATATTTACCAAGTAAGCCACCTTTATAGTCATGTCTTGCAACTTTTCAACTCCCTTCCTACATAACACAATAAGAATTTATAAATAGACATGGAAATTGGTCTGAAAAGGAGAAAAAAATGAGATTATGAAACAAAGGTGGACACTAGGAAAGGAGATAGCTAGATTTCATATTTGTGATGTTTGTACTTAACTTTAAACAAAAAGGCAGGGGATATAGGGAGCAGAGAAAATTTCAGGAGGAAGGGCAGAGGAAGTAGGTATGCATTAAAGCTGCTATTAATGTCTTTGGTATCCTGAGTGTGCCACTTAATAAAGTTTGCTCAGCAAGGTATGGTCAGTAACCTTGAGTTAGTCCATTCTATCAGTGTTTTAAGTGTCTTCTTTCCTTCTACACATAGAGAAGAGAATAGCTTTGGAATCAGTAATTCCTTATACTGGTATCCTCTTAGACAGTGTGACAATTCTTTACAACATAGTATGAACTATATATGTGATACCCTATTTTTGAGGGTACTAACACAGATTACATATACAATGACTTCTAGTCAGGAAACAGAAAGACAAAGACACAACAGAAACACTGTATGGATAATTTTATCATTAAATGATTTGGAAGTATGAAAATTAACTAACTGGGAAATAGTCTATAGTTCAAATATTATGAATGTATGTGCTTACTTATGCACTGGAAAATCTGGAACAATATAAATATATTCAATGGTTTAATTTTGATAAATGGTTAGATTGAAGATGCTGCTATGTAATGTTTCCCTTTACAAATAAAAAGAAACCTCACAGTGATTCCGAGGATTCAAAGAATGATCTCCCTCAAAAAAGGCAGGCATTAGTGGCAGATGGAGTTCAGTGCTTTTCACTATTCAGCCAGAGAAATTTTCTCCAAAAATATCTACTGAGCTCAGCAAAATCTCCATTTAAACCACTGCCTACCAAAAAAGCTTAACTCTGACCTCACAAGGCATAAGAGATAGATTATTCATTAGCCAAATATGAGTGACCAAGGCTTAGAAACACAAATTCAAGTCATAACAAATTGTATATTCTAATGTGATCAAAATTTTGTGAAGATTTTTTGGTACCAGAAAAGTAAAATAATACATCTACATCAGTATACTTTAAATACACTGGTGAAGGTGTTGTTTTCAGTCTCCATGATCCCTGCTATTAGGAGTCTCACTAGAGTCAGCCCCATATCCTCCCAGAAACCTACTCTATCCTAGGTCTATAGGTTGTCACAGAGATGCCTCCATCATGGTCTTGCTACTCTCTGCAGGCCCTGTCCTACCACCCCTGCTGTCCCAAAGTCTGATCTCCACATTCATTTCTCTGCTCTTACCTTGTTCTTTCTCTTCAAAGGCTTCCAATGTCTATTCTATTTCCCCTTCTCAGTGAGATTTAATCATCTTCCCTTGGGTCCTCTTTGGTATTTATCTTCTTTGGGTCTTTGAGTTGTTGTATGGTTATACTATTTGTTTAAAATCCACTTATGAGTACATACCACGTGTGTCTTTATGGGTCTGGGTTACCACACTCAGGATGACCTTTTCTAGTTGCTTCCATTTACCTGCAAATTTTGTGATTTCCTTGTTTTTAATAGCTGGGTAATATTTCAATGTGTAATATGCCATGATTTCTTTATCCATTCCCCACCTGAGCGGCATCTGGCTTGTTTCCAGATTCTGTCTATTATGAATAAAGCTGCTATGAACACAATTGAGCAAGGGCTCCTGTTGTATGGCAGAGCATCAATTGGGTATATTCCCAGTCTTGGTATAGCTGGGTCCTGAGAAAGAGTTATTCTCAATTTTCTGAGATTTATTGGTTTACAAAGTGGCTTTACAAGTTTGCACTCCCACAAACAAGAGAAGAGTGTTCTCCTTTCTCTACATCCTTTCCTGCATCTGCTTCCACTTGAGTTTTTGATCTGAGTCATTCTGACAGGTGTAAAATGGAATCTTAGAGTTGTTTTGATTTGTATTTCCCTGATGACTATGCACTCTAGGCATTTATTTAATTGCTTCTTGGTCATTTTTGAGTTCTCTTTTGAGAATTCTCTGTATAGCTCTGTACCTAATTTTTATTTGGTCACTTAGTAGCCAGCTTGCTAACCAAATGTCTCAGCATTATATTGCATGTCAGTGATGCAAACTTATAATATTCTGAATTATTTATTTCTGGAATTTTCATTTAAATCTTTGGTTGATGGTTGACTTGTGTAATTACACTGTCAACATCAATGTACACACACACACTCACACACACACATATATACATATATACATACATATATATACATATATACATACATATATATATATACATATATATGTATATATATATATAATCACAATTAGGAAAAATTAAGCCATGGCTTGGAGTATTTGGAAGGGAGAAAAGGAAATGAGAAATGTAATTATAGTATAATCTCAAAATTATAAAACATAAAGTGTATTTATTGCCTTTACAGAAGACTACTGTTCAAACTCACCTCTTGTTTCTGATGACTTACAGCTATCTACAGTTCCATCTCCAGAGGATTGAATGCCACATTCTGACTTGCATGACACCGGCATATTTGTGAGCATACCTACACACAAACACATCTATAAATAAAATAAAATTTTCCATAAATTAATTTCAAACAGAAAATGTAACAAGATAGAACTGAACTGAACCCCTTGAACTGCTGCATATCAGAGGTTTGCCTCACCTACCTATAGCATACATAAACATCAGTCTGTAGTTAGTCCAAATCGATAAGCTCAAAGCTTAATTATCCTAAAGTGTAGGATGATCCAAATATATAAAACAGAAGAGGATCCTGGCAGATGTGATGGGATGTAAAACCTGTCACACGATTATAAACTTGAAAATCCTCAGATGAGCCATCATAAGTTAGAAAGTAGCCAAGAGAATATGCGGAATATAGTGACTAATTCATGCACAGTCATAGCAACATGGAATGGAGTTTAGTAGCAGGATTTGAAAATGGAAGTGCCAGGCCTGAGAGAAGAACAAGAATAAGGTCACTATATGTGAAAGAATACACCAAAACATGCCTGTGTGAACTAATTCAGAGAGCAGAAAATAATACAGACGTAATGGTCTGATAAAACAAATGTGTAAAACTTAAATGTCTTTGGATACAGATTAAAATGAGCTCTTATTATCAATTCTTTTTTAAAAAATTAGAATTCTGCTGATTAAAAAGGCTTTCATTTCATTTTTGTGAAAACATTGGCTTAGGAGGTGAAATTACTGAAAAATATCACATTATCCTAAAATGTTTACCAGTCTTTCCTTTACTGCAACCATATGTTAATAGTACTTTCTTTATTCGCTTAACCGAGCTTTTAATGGATTAAATTGTTCAAAACATCACTATTATGCTTTTGGGCTTTTTAGGCATCACATAATTGCTATGTATTCTCTTCCAGCTGTGTATTAACATAAAAATGCAGGCATTATTTTCACTAAGACTGCATGCCAAATCTGAAATTCAGTTTGGTACTAGAAAAATATATAACAAAGATTAGAGTGCTATGTATTTCATAGGATTTTGGGCATATAAGGATTTTTTTTTAATTAAGCACACCTATTTGATAGAATATTTAGGTATGTCAAAATATTCATTACCTTGGGTATGATCATCTAAATGTTCCCAGTTTAAGGCCATATATAGAGAAGAGAAAATGGTGGGTACAATATGTGTGTGGGGGGTGAGCATGGAACGTACTTATCTCAATGTTACTGAGCAGACGTTCAAAAGCAGTAAACCACAGATGAAGAAGAGGAGCAAGAGGAGGAGGAGAATGAAGGGAAGGCAGTCAAAGAGGAGAATGAAAATGACTGTTTTAGGTCAAACTAAAAGAAAAGGGAACTTTGAAAATATGTGGAGTGTTTTCTTCATGCATCTACTTCACTTGGCTACTGCTAATAAAGTTCTAATAATTTCATTTAATGGATGTACTTGGTAAGGAGTCTAATATCTGGCTAATTATCCTAAATGTCTAACTTTTCTAAATGTCTTGAGAATGATGGACAGCAACTATAAAACAAGAACAATATACCCTCCAGAAGATATGTGGCAATGTCTATAACCATTGGTTCAACAAGGGGAAACATGTTGATAATTAACATCCATTGGGATGAGGCCAGAGATGCCTTCAAACACTTGTGAGTGTTCAGGATACTACAAAAAAAAAAAAAAATCAACAATTTTACTTTTGAAAAATCCACCCAAACAAAGTAGACTATGGCTGTTGTTGTTGGTTACACACCAGAACTACTTGAGAAACTCTTATTTCTAAAGACAAAACACATATTAGTTGCAAAACATAAAGAAATTAAGTTGGAACTATGCCTGAAGCTTCCTCCTGCTGACTACCACACATAGTATTGGTAAGCATAAGGCAGACTTCTGGGCTGAAAATCATCACCGGTTTTCATTTTACTGAGCAACAATATCAATCTTTGAGTCAAGATGTGTCTACTGCGGAATAGTGCCATGAATGTTAGGTGGGAAATCCACTGCCCTCTGATTAGATTTGAGCCATGTCCACAAGAAGGAAACTCACTGTGCTGGGGATATTATCTACCCTAGAAGAGAAGCTATTACTGTTATTTTGCTGCATTATTGTCTGATCAAGTTGCCCTATAAATAAATATGTTTATATACATAGATTAGTGCTGCTCTCAGCCTTTAGCAGAGCAGCTTCTTATTGTAGTGGTAAATGTAGACACATACCTGGTCAAGGAGCTGAAAATCAATCACTGGTGCCTGCTTATCTCTAAATGAAAAGTCTGTATCATTTTCTGCATGGCACATCCCAGATGGCATCACAGAAGATGGGTCAGAAAAATAAATGTAAGAGCCAGAAGATGGAGGAGTATGCTTCATGTCTTCTGGATATGGCATGACCATTGCAGACTTGTAGTTATTATAGCTATGTTCACCTTCTCACATCTACATAATAGAGGTGATGGTTCTCCTACCTGGGGACTGGTTCCCAACAGCCAATAAGTCAGAAATGGCAGGAGATGAGAAGCATGCCTGAAATGGCCTGGCAGACAAGAAACATACAGGTATCACACACCTGCTAACAGCTCATGGCAAGTTCAAAGTTAATTCCAGTGAACAAATGTTATGTACCTTTGGGAAGTGGGTGAGGCGCTCCAAGAATAGGTGTACATAATTGGTTGGAACTAGGCACTTCAAGGATGCTTGATTTGCGTTATACAGCACGCTTCTGTCATAAAACTAGAAACTCAGTACCTAATTAACATATAGGCAAGAGAAGGAGAGGGCTAGCAGGGAGCTGTGTCAGAGGCTATACATCAAATATGGACAAGGGAGTCTGTGTCTAAAGGCAGTCTCTAGATGAAATCAGGGAGCAGGGGACCCTGCCATGGGGAGGGAGTTCTGCCTTTAATGCCAAGCTCATAATGGCTATCCGGTCCAGGCAAGAATGGTGACCTCAATCAGCAGGGTACCTCCAACAAACTGGGTCTTTCAACAGCTTATCATGGATAGATGAGGTACTTCTGAATTATTTAAAAATGACATCATGAAACTTGAAGGCAAATGGATGGAATTAGAAGCACCCACCCTGAGTGAGGTAACCCATACCCAGAAAGACAAATATGGTATGTATTTGCTTATATAGTGAATATTTCTGTTAAATAAATGATAACATTCTATAATCTGAAGACCCAGAGATGTTAGGTATAGAGGAAGGTCTAGGGAAAAAAATACATCAATTATCCTGGGAAGGGGAAAAAGAATAGATTGTATGAGTAGACTGGAGCTAGGTGGATGGAAAGGAGAGGATCAGCTGGAGATAGCGAAGGGGGAAGAGGTTGAGATAGGGAAAACAGGGAGAGAGAGCTAGAATTGTGGGACATTTGAGGGGTGGTATGGAAACATTGTGCCCTGGAAACTTCCTAAATGAAAGTGGCCCTAATGAAGTCTCTAAGCAATGAGAGAGACAGAGTCCCAACTGGCCATCTCTTGTCACCAAAGAAAACTTCCAGTACCCAGACTGGGTTACATCCAATTGCTTGTTGGCCCATGGAAATCCCCAAACAATCCAGGCTGTCACCATGGAAATAGGTTTCTTTCAACAAGCTGACAACAAAGCCCCATTGCTGAGGAAAGCACCTACACAACTCATAGAACAGGGAAAGGTTGGGTAGGTGTCCACATACAATGCTCCCCCATATGTTCTAGTGTCCTCCATATTAGAAGTTATGCTGCAAGTTACCTGTGATGGTTTAAATAGGAATGGCCCCCACTGGCATAAAGATTTGAATGTACTACCTAAGAGGGATCAGAAGGTGTTGCCCTTTTAGACTAAGTATTAAATTGTTAGATGAAATTTGTCATTGGAGTCGACTTTGGTGTCAAACCAAATACTATTGGTATATAAAAACAAAAGAAATAAAAGAAATAATCACAAATGACTCCCTATGATATTCTGTTATACTCACAGATTAGTACATATTCAGAGACCCACAGCCAGACATTAGACATACATACTCAAACACACACACACAAACATGCACACATACATACACATACATACACACATACATACACACATACTAACATACACACACACAGACAGACAGGGACAGAGACAGAGAGACAGAGAAACAGAAAGAGAGGGGTAGAGACAAAGAGTAGGAGAGGCCTGAGAAAGACATTGGAGTACTGAACTCTAGCTGGGTTGTCTCCATCAAATTCTTCCCCTCAAAGCTCACGGAACTCCGTGGAAGAGGAAACAGAATGAGTGTAAGAGCCAGAGGGCACGCGCACACAAGGAAAATAAGACTCACTGAATCAATGAAACAAAGCTCATAGGACCTCACAGACCGAAGCAGCAAGCAGAAGGCTTACAGGAGTCTGCCAGGTCCTGTGCATGTGCATTATAGCCTTCAGTTAGGTATTTTCATGGAACTCCTGACTTTGTGAACTAATGGGTCTGTTTCTGGAGACATCTCTTGGTACTCTTCTGTTGATTTGCCTTATCCAACTTCTAAGTTATTTTTTTGTTGTTTTAACTTCTTATTTCACTTTTTTGTTAGAAATCTTAGAAGTTTTTTGCTTTCTTGTTTTTAATTTGAATTTATTCATTTTATATCTTCTTGATATTAGAATACACGTTGTGGATATCTGTCAGATGTAGTGTAAGTGAAGATCTTTTCCCAGTCTGTAGGCTATTGTTTTGTTCTGTAGTCAGTGTCCTTTGCTTTAGAGAAAAAGAGTCTGAGCTGTTGGTGTTCTCTTCAGGATGCTGTCTCCTGTGCCAATGAGTATGACGCTTTTCCCCACAAAATAGAAACAGAAAGAACATTGTCAAACTTATTTTATGAAACCACAGTCACCCTAATATCTAACCCACACCAAGACCCAATAAAGAAAGAGGATTTAAGACCAATTTCTCTTAGGAACATTGATACAAAAATAGTCAATAGCAAATGTCCTTGTTGTGTACTTGAGCATCTTTTGGATATATGCCTAGGAGTGGTATAGTTGGATCTTGAGGAAGCTCTATTCCTAATTGTCTAAGAAAGCACCAGATTGATTTCCAAAGTGGTTGTACCAGTTTACATTCCCACTAGCAATGGAGGTGGGTTCACCTTTCTCCAGCATGTGTTGTCACTTGAGGTTTTGATAATAGCCATTCTGATGGGTGTAAGATGAAATCTCAGGGTCATTTTTATTTGCATCTCCCTGATGGCTAAGGACCTTGAGCATTTCTTTGTTTTCCTGCCATTCTATATTCCTCTACAGAGAATTCTGTTTAGCTTTATTCTCCATTTTTTAATTGGGTTGCTTGATTTGTTGCTTTTAACTTCTTTAGTTCTTTATATATTCTAGCTATCAGTCCTCTGTCAGACATAGGTTTCAAACACCAACAAGGACATTTGCTCAATCATGTTCATAACAGCTTTATTTGTAATAGCCAGAAACTGGAAACAACCCAGATCTCCCTCAACGGAGGAATGGATACAGAAATTGTGGTACATTTAGACAATGGAATACTACTCAATGATTTACAATAAGGAAATCATGAAATTTGCAGTAAAATGGTGGGATCTAGAAGAGATCATCTTGAGTGAAGTATCCCAGAAGGAGAAAGACACACATGGTATATACTCACTTATATGTGGCTACTAGGCCTGTAAGGTAAGATAAACATACTAAAATCTGTTCACCTGAAGAAGACAAACAAGAAGGAGGATCCGGGATAAGATATGATCAATCCTCACTCAGAAAGACAAATGGGATGGATATTGGATGTAGGAGAAAACAAGTAACAGGACAGGAGCCTACCACAGAGGGCCTCTGAAAGACTCTACCTAGCAGTGTATCAAAGCAGATGCTGAGACTCATAGCCAAACCTCAGCCAGAGTGCAGGGAATCATATGAAAAAAGGGGGAGTTAGTTTGACCTGGAGAGGGCAGGAGCTCCACAAGGACCAAATGTATCTGGGCACAGGGGTCTTTTCTGAGACCATCTCTCCAAACAAGGACCATGCATGTATACAACCTAGAACCCTTGCTCAGAAGTAGGCCATGGTAGCTCAGTATCCAAGTGGGTACCCTAGTAAGGGGAACAGGGACTGTCTCTGACATGAACTTAATGGCTGGCTTTTTGACACCCACCCTACCAAGGGAGAAGCAGCCTTGTTAGACCACAGAGGAGGATATTGCAGCCAGTCCTGAAGAGACCTGATAAGCTAGGGTCAGATGGAAGGGGAGGAGAACCTCCCTTATCAGTGGGCTTAGAGAGGGGCAGAGAGGAGATGAGAGGAAATAAGAGAGGGTGCTACAACTGGGATACAAAGGAAATAAACTGTAATTAATATTTTAAAAAATTAATTAAAAATAGTCAATAAAATACTTAAATCCAAGAACACATCAAAATACCTTCTACCATGATCAAGTAGGCATCACACCAGGCATGCAGCTCAATATACAAATATTTACCAATATAATCCACCACATAAATAAACAAATGTAAGAAAAAAAACTCCACATGATCTTTTCGTTAGATTCTGAAAAAGCTTTCGAGAAAAATCTAACACCTTTCATGATAAAAGTCTTGGGAATATCAGGGGTTTGAGCACACACATAAGCATAATAAAGGCAATATATAGCAAGCCTATTGCCTATTTTTTTTTCCTCATAGAAGGCAGAAAGGGACTGGATTTAGACTGGAAAGAAAATCAGGAGGAACTGAGAGTAGAATGACTGAACCTGTAATCAGACCGTATTGTATAGCAAAAGAATCTAATTTCAGTAAAAAGGGGGAAAACTGAATGAACGCAATGGTGCCTTCGAGGAAAGACTCCATCCAGCTAAGCTTGCAATTTATACAAATCAAAGCTCAGTCAATAAAGAAAGCCATCAACACTTTAAAGTTTGTGCAAATATAAGTCTTGGATGGGAGCAGACTTCAGCCCAAGCCAGTAAAAAAACCTACTGGTTCTAGTCTTAAACAAGAATATTGGAGTAAAGGCTTTATAGAATCTTCCTGCACAGTTAACGAAAGCGGAGGATGTGACAGAGTAACCTCTGCATATAGCCTGGAAAGTTCAGATGCATACAGGGTGTAGAACTAGCCCAAGAGAGAAAACTGTTGCAATAAACAATGCTGGCATGAAAGGGATATTCAAAGAACCACCTCAGGATTTGGGGATTTCCCTGCTGGGTTTCAGTTTTTCTTTGGTTCTGTATTTTCTCAATATGCCCGTCGTTCTCCCTTTTGGTATGATAATGCATATTTTCTTCCATTGTATGTTGGAAGTTTGTGATTTAATTTTGATTTTACAGTGCGTTACTGTTGTGAAATTGCCTTGAGTCTCAGAGGAGGCTTTGAACTTTTAAACAGTGTTATGACTGTGAAGGTTTCTGGAGACTTTTGAAGTTGAAATGAGAGCATTTTGCATTGTAATATGGCTACAAGCCTACTGAGGCCATGGAGTGGAAGGAGAATGCCTCCATAAGCTCATATATTTGAATGTTTGATTCACCCCTGATGAAAATGTTTAGGAAGGATTGGGAGGTATGGTGTAGTTGGAGCCACTGTGTCATTGGGGGTGGGCTTTAAGGTTTCAAAATCCCACACCAAACCCTTCTCTCTCTCTCTCTCTCTCTCTCTCTCTCTCTCTCTCTCTCTCCCCCCCCTCCCGTGTGTGTGTGTGTGTGTGTGTGTGTGTGTGTCCCCTACCTTGTCTCCTCTTTGTGGATCAGATACAAGCTCTCAGATACTGCTCTAGTAGTCTGCCTGGTGTCATGCTCCATATCATGATCATGGACTAACCCTATGACACTGTTAGCAAGTTATATGCTGCTTTGGTCATGGTGTCTTTTTCACAGCAATAAAACAGTAACTAAGATAGGGTGGAGGCATTTGTAGGGAAGAAGAAGGGTTTCAATGAGAATGGAAATGGTATGAGAGAGGGTAATGGGGAATGGAATTGTCTGAAATTTCTCATATGACATTATCAAATAAAATACTTTTAAAAATTAAAGATGCTAATCTAAAGAAGAAAAAAGTAGCAGTCCCATGAGATAAATTATAGTGAAAAGTTGAAAACTTTGATTAAATTTCTTTTATCTTTGCATAAATATTTTATATGTATGTGTACATGCACACACATGTATGCAATTGTGTGTGCATATGTAGCATTAACTTATGGAAGTGCCCTTAATCACATTTTAGCTTATTTTTTGGGGTAGAGTTTCTTACCAAGCCAAGTCACTAATTCAGTTAGACTGGCTTGCCAGCAAGCTCCACAAATCTATTCATATTTACTTACCCTGTGCTGAGGTAACAGATGGATACTATTTCATTGTCAGCATTTTACATGAATTCTGTGGCTCCACACTTAGGCCTCCAGGCCTGCTTGGCCTTTACTGTACTGACTCAACCATCTCTGTGGCCATGCTGTTTGTTCTAAAGAAAGTATCAGTCTTCTTCTTTCTATGTTTCTCCCCCCACTCCGTGTGTGTGTGTGTGTATGTGTGTAAATGTCACATATGTGGAATTAAGAATACAGCTTTAATATATGTCTACCACCAGTCTTTGAATCAGTCTATTACTTGTCCACCCCCTACCTTTCTGTCTTGTTCACAGGTAAGTGTTATCACACCAGACTTTGACTTGGGTTCTCAAGGTTTAAGCCCACATCCTGAGACTTGCTAGGCAAGCATTTTCTTGTTGCCACCATTTTCAGCCCTTTTTAAGTGTTTTCAAGTTTCCCAATAGGGTGCTGTTTAGATTTTTTTTTTTTAAGTTGCCACTTCAGGTTGTTTCTCTCTAGTTTCTTAGACTACTGTTTTTTTGCTGTGCTTCATTTCAGCTCACATTTATTTGCTCAGTTTGAATATTTTTTTTATTTCAGTGCATAACATCACATCATCAATAAATTTCCTAAACAACATTAACTTTACTGGCAAATTAAAGACAATCTCCTTGGTTACTGAATTTCTTAGTAACCACATTTTGATCATAAGGACTTTAAAAGCATGCCAAGAAAAGTCAAAAGCATTTGGGTGGTAGAGTAATTGCAGCTGGAAAGAAATGATTGTTGCACACAGTATATGCCAATCTTTTTACACATGCATGAATTAAGTTCGCCAAATCTCTGGAGCAGGTTCACTTCAAATTTTTCAACAAAGAAAATTGAGTTTTGGGCAATTATGTTGCTCAAAGCTACACAGAAAGAGGAGAAGAGACACCTGTTGTCAGAATAACTGCACTGGCTCTCTAACTTATGTTGATGTTTAACAAATCAGTAATGGAGACTTTTATCTATGAGTTGTTGTGGAAGAGATTTTAAAAAAGCTGTATTCATAGGGTTGGGTTACTTTTTAAAGAAACAGCATTAAATGGATGAGAAGGCACAGACTGAAAGGTTAAGAGAAACACCACAGGCCAGAAAAGGAGGGTACACAACCAAAAACAGGAAAGAGATTGATAATACTGAAAGAAAAATTAGATGATAACTGTTTACAATCTACTCTTAGATACAGAGGTAAATGGAGGCTGCTGTCATAGTTAGATAGTCATTAATTTTTACCAGCAGGAGAACTCAGGGACATATATATTCAATTTGGAAATATGGTGATTAGCTGGGCCATCATTGTGCATGTCTGTAATCACACCACTTGGTGCTAGAATCAGGAGGATCAGGAGTTCACACTCATCCTCCACTCCATAGAAGATTAAGGAGTGTTCTACATAAAAGAGCTTGTTTAAGTGAAACCCTGTATCAAAGTCAGAAAAACAGAGAACAAAAACCTCAAAAAGTAAAAAGAAAATAAATAAAAATGGAGAAAATAAAATAAGTAATGATAACTATTATGAGTACCCTATTTGAAGAAGTGAAAATTTAGACACAATTTAAGTCAGAAAAACTGGACTAGAACCACTGCTCAGATATAGCCCACGGTAGCTCAGTATCCAAGGGGTTTCCTAGAAGGGAAACAGGAACTATTTCTGACATGAACTCAATGGCTGCCTCTTTGACCACCCCTTCCCCTGAGGGAGGAGCAGTCCTGTTAGGCCACACAAGAGGAAATGGCAGCCAGTCCTGAAGAGACCTGATAAGCTAGGGTCAGATGGACGGGGAGGAGGTCCTCCTCTATAGTGGACTTAGAAAAGGGCAGGGAGAAGATGAAGGAGGGAACAGTGGGATTGAGAGGGAATGAGGGAGGGGGCTACGGCTGGGCTACAACGGAAATAACCTGCGATTAATATAAAAAATAAAAATTATTATAAAAAACTGGGCTATGAAAATGGATGACTCGGCAGTAAAAAAAATGCTTGCTGGTTTTGCACATAACCTGAGATCAGTATCTACACAAGTAGCTTATGGCTCCAATAACTCCATATCAAGGGGATTTGATTCTGGACTTCATGGGCACTGTGCTCAAGTATCCATGCTACCATGCAAGCATACCTATATACACAACTAAAATCTGAAACTGAATACCTTTAAAACTGTAAATCAGTGAAAAGTGTTAAATGATTAATTGAAAGGGAAACAGGCACTGACGGTAGATTTTATTACTCAAATAAGGGGTGTGATAAGCTGGCTGTGATAAGCTACACATTTGAGGATATATGACATTAACAACTCAAATGATCTGAAATAAAATAATTGCTGATTTAGACAGTCATGCATCTCTTTTCTCCATCAAATAGATGTATCTTGAATTTTTAGTGGAGGTAACAATTTATTGCAGTTAATATGGTTATGATAGTAAATCATCTTCAGCTCTTCTTAACCAATCTTAAACCTGAAATGAAAGTATATTCCTAGATTCTACAATAGATTTATATATAATATATATAAGTCTATCTCATTATATACATATATATATACATAAAATATATATCCACACATTGCTACTTTTCTAATGAGCAAATTGCAGTTTCTACACTCTCATAACATCTGAAATAATCTATATGTGCAGATATTAAATTATTGCCTACTGATTCTGTATATGGATGATGACTTACTAGCTTTCCATCTTTATTTTCTCTTGTAAAGGACTTGATGTGTCCTTGCATATGTACTCAGTCACAGAGAAGATAGCAACTATGGACAATTTCAAGCAGCAAAAATTCTGTGTGAATTACATGGTATCCCACACTGGGTAACCACTGTTAACTTAAAATGGGCAAAGAGAAAAGTATAGTACACTTGAAGAAACAGAAGAGGTTTTGATAACTTTGAATAGCAAATTTTTATAGATAAATGAGAAGTTGATATAACGGGGCCAGCTAATCCAGCAATGACTGCCTATAAATGGAATGTTCAAGGAACTAGTAGTTATTCGGTCCAGAAGGCTGGATGTCTCAGTTGGTCTTCAGTATGTGCTGGAATCCTAAAGAAATAGACTAATGCCAGTGAAGAAAAGTACTTTCTAGTGAAAGATCAACCAGGCAAAGAGTGAGGCTTCTTCTATGTTCTTTACGGCATCCAGCAGAAGGCATAGCACAGATTAGAGGGGTGTCATCCTACCTCAAAAGATCTAGAATAAAGGCCTGCCTTCCCACCTCACAGATCCATATTAGAAGCATATCCTCCCACTTCAAATTATTTAATTAAACAAAAATCCTTCACAAGTGTTTACAGCTAGTTTTCGGTTTTAGTTAATTCCACATTTTAATTTGACAACCAAAATTGTCATCACACCACCACTGGGTGGGTCCATGAATACAAGAAAACACACTGAGAACTCAGTATATACTAGAACTTCATGAATTCTTGTCCACCAATTTTTCCATATAAAGTATAAAATGACTGCTTTTTTTTCTGGGTTTATGATTTCAGAAGTCTTTTAAAATGTTTTTGTGCTATAATTTCCCACTATGCATTTATATGAGTAAATACCAAGGATTCCATTGGTAAAGCATGGTGGGGATGAGTGTAAATGCCTTTTCTGTGAAATATCTAGTGTCTCCTTCCATATTCAAGCAGAAGTTGTGTATTTAGAAAGGTAGAAATGACTTATAAGTTAACATAAGCCTTGTAATTTGGGTATGATTCATTCTGATCTCTGGATAAGCCACTTGTTTCGGTTTGATTTCCTGATGCTATGATGAAAATTTCCAACTAAAGAATCTTAAACATGAAAGGGTTTACGTGGCTCATAATTTTAGGTTACATACAGTTTACAGCTCTGGGGAAGTCAGGACAGCAGGAATTTGAAGTAGCTAGTCATAATGTATTCACAGTTGGGAGCAGAGGGTAATGGATTAATGCATGTATGCTTGCACACAGTTTATTTTCAACCCTCTTATTTGATGTAAGAGCCCCTGCCAGGGGAAAGATGCAACACACATTAGGCTTACTTTTACTCCACAGGCCTTTGCACAAGCTGATTTGGACAGACTCTCATTGAAATGCTCTTCTTGGGTAACTCAAGATTATGTCAAGTTGCAAATTAAACTAAACATCACACCATTTATGACTTTTTTTTTCTTTGTGGGTTGTCTTTTTACCAGAGTTCCTTAGTCTCAGAACCTTTCTTGGAATACTTAACCACATCCTTTGATCCTAACAGTACAACTTTATTCGGTTGGAAAAGTGAGCACAACATTCCTTAGGTTGAAATGAGGAAACTGAAGTCCAAATTATCATTGTTGCTTAAACTGAACAATATTATCAGGAAGAGCCAAGATTCAAGTCTTAAGTTTCCAGGACCAAGTCTAGAAATACAAGAATTCTTGATGAACAACAATCCAAAGATGCAAAGATCCAAGAAGACACCTATGAACATGCTCTGTTTACACTGATAAAATACCTTAGAAGAAAAGACTATTTTTATTTAAATAAAATGACTTGTGAAAAATTAGCAGAATACCTCACAATATGATGTAATTTGCCCTGATTTATTTAAGATTAATGGACGTGAAAATGAAAACAATTTTCCAAGAAAGCTCCAGATTGATTTCCAAGTGGTTGTACAAGTTTGCACTCTCACCAGCAAAGGAGGAGTGAAGTTGAAATTTCTAGTTTCTTTGAAGACTGAATTTTGTCATTTGATGTTGTGCTGCAAGCTGGGCATGAACAGAGGAGTGTTCCCCTTTCTCCACATCCTTGCCAGTATGTGCTATCACTTGAGTTTTTGATCTTAGCCATTCTGATGGGTGTACAAAGGAATCTCAGAGATCTTTTGATTTACATTTCCCTGATGACTAAGGATACTGAACATTTCTTTAAGTGTTTTTCTGCCATTTGATATTCCTCTGTTGAGAATTCTCTGTTTAGTTCTATACCCCATTTTTTAGTTGGATTATTTGGTTTGTTGGTGTTTGATTCCTTTATTTCTTTATATATTTTGGATATTAATCCTTTTTCAGATGTAGGATTGGTGAAGATCTTTTCCCAGTCTGCAGACTGTCATTTTTTGTTTGTTTGTTTTTGACAATGCCCTTTGCTTTACAGAAGCTTTTCGGTTTTATGAGGACCCATTTCTTAATTGTTGCTCTTTATAGTGCTACCCCATGACCCAGCTATACCACTCCAGAGCATATACCTGAAAGATGTTCCACCATACAACAAGGACACTTGCTCAGCTGTTTATAACAGCTTTATTCGTAAAAATTGGAATCTGGAAACAACCTCGATGTCTCTCTACTAAAGAATGAATAAAAAAATTATGGTTCATTTACACATTGGAATACTATCCAGCTATTAAAAGAAGGAAATCATGAAATTTTCCAGCAAACGGATGGAACCAGAAAAGATCATCCTGAGTGTGGTAACCCAGACCCAGAAAGAGACACATGGTATATTATACTCATTTATAAGTGGATATTAACTATACAATACAGATAACCATACTAAAATCCACAGACCTAAATAAGCTAAATAATAAGGAGGATCCTAAGGAGGATGGTTAATTCTCATTCAGAAGGGCAAACAGAACAGACAGCAAAAGGAGTTCAAGAGAGGGAACAGGACAGGAGCCTACCATAGATGTCCTCTGAGAGAGTCCACCGAGCAGGGAATTGAAATGAATGAGTAGACTTATAACCAATCTTTGGGCAGAGAGCAGAAAGTCTTGTGAAAGAGTCGGGAGATAAAAGAAAACAGAGGAGTTCCACAAGGAGACCAACAAAGCCAATATATCTGGGCACAGGGATCAGGAGGTGGCTACAGAGGGTGATGCACCAACCAAAGACCATGCATGGAGAGGACCTAGACCTCCTGCTCAGATAGAGCAGATAGACAGCTCAGTTTTCATTTGGTTTCCTTAGTAAGTGGAGCATGAATTATCTCTGATATGGACTTGGTTGCTCCTTCTTTGATCTTTCCCCTGGCCACAGAGGAAGATAATCCAGGCATTCCTGATGAGACTTGATAGGCTAGAGTCAGATGGTAGGGGGGAGGGGGCTCTCTTTTTCTTTGGTCTAGGGGTAGGGAATAGGGAGGAAGAGAGAGGAAGAATGTGACCAGAAGGAGATGAGGGAGGGCACTACAATTGAGATATTATAAAATAAATAACTTAATTTAAAAATAGAAACACTTTTCATAGAACAGTATGTCTTTAGATATTCATTGTTTTAAGCTTATTGTGGATTGCATACCAGAAGTTTTGTGATAGACAACTGCATGACTCTACCCTCTTTTCTCCAGAAAGCATAAAGGAAAAAGCTGCATTCTTATTGTGACAAAGTTTATCAATTCTATGAGGGAAAGGACATGCTCAGTCCTGGTGCAACTTGATGAACTGGAGTGGATAAGAAAGGGAGCTCATCTTTTCTGAAGAATAGATGGGGGGGGGCGAAGATGGTATTGTGCGGGGAGGAGGAATGGGCTATGATGAGGATGTAAAATGAATAAAAAGTCAATCAATAATTTTTTTAAATTTCACTATATACCACACCTATTAACATCCTGAGTATCAATACACTAGCTCTATCTGTGGCATTCATTCTGTTCTTTCATTTTTTATAATATATAATTCATATATTTACATATATGAATTACATATGTAATTCATATAATTACATAATTCCTCTATTACTTTTCATTTCTCTGAATGAATGACCAATTTAAAACTAATTGTTACTAAATATGTAAGGACAGATTTTTCAATCTGTATAATGTTACTCATCTGTCTATTTTCAGGGGCGATCATTTTTTATTGGAGAACCAATCAACTGGGGGACTCTTCTCTGGGCAAGACTGTTATCTCACTCTCAGAGTTTCTTAGTTGCTTCTAGTTCTATTTGTAATGTTGGGGCCTCTTTTCCTCCATCCATGTTATTCTATTGTTGAGAGACTTTATAGGCGTCCCTTCTGACATTCATAGGAGAAATAAATCTCGCTGCACACTCCCTGCTCCTCTGTCTCTTGCAGTGTTTTGCTATCTCTTCTGTAATGTTTGCTGGGACTTATGATCAGGAGTCATATTATAGATATGTCCCTACAACTTTGCATTTTAGTTGGTTGTGCTTCGTTTTAATGGATAGTCTTCTTATATCCCAAAAATCTATAGGTTTTTTTATATATAAATTGCATATTTACTCTACTGAATAATATGATGAAGAATAGAATATAAGGATTAAAGTTCATGTAAATGGAACATGACTTATAGCATGGTAACTCAGGCAATGGATATTAATGTCCATTTTCAGTGTCTACAGGCTCCAACATGGTAGAGCAGAAATGGAAGACAGATTACATTGGTCTATATTGGTCATGTCTTGATAATTCAGATCATATGTATCCTAAAGTTTCGTATTGTTACTGCTTTCATCTTTTCTCTTCAACTACACACATGATATTTTATCACCTCTTCTTCTCCAATTTCCATTTTCTCCACACACACATTTGCGTACTTACCATAATAAATTAATAGGTATGACATATAACCTATATATATCTATCTATCTATATCTATCTATCTATCTATCTATCTATCTATCTATCTATCTATCTATATCCCTTGCTTTAACTAGTTATTATCTAGAAAACATGCATTGAAATCAAAATACATTTTTCTTATCTCTTGTTTAATGAAACCACATAAATAATTGATTTTTATTATAAATACTGAAAAATTCAATGTGTAGTCACTGTCTTTTATTTCATCACCCTTTTTCAGATAACTAAATGTGATTTTAAAAGTTTTGATTGTGAAACAGTTTACAATATTTTCTTACCTGAGATAATCTTGAATATTGTTTATCTTTTTTTTCTACTGAAGTAAACAGTAAAAAATCCAGTTTCTAGTTTCTCTGATAGAATGTCATTGAGAAAAAGTGCTCTAGTCTTAGCCTTTCTATTTATTCCTCCAATCTTCTTCCCTGGAAAATTATACCATCTCTTACATGATTTTACTCATGTACCTGTTTATGAACTCCATGCCTTCCTCATTCTCTCTTTATTCAAATTCCATTCACTTTCTGGAGAAAAGAAATGTAAACTATGAGAATAGTCTCTGCTCCCATATATTTCCACAAAGACCCTTAATTGTCCTTTTCTCTAGATTTCTACTTTAAAATTTTTATTTTTATAAAGTCCTTTCTCTCTGTAGCAGTGAACTTTTTGCTTTCTTTTATTAAAAGTGTTCCTGTATGTATCTCAGATGAACACAGGCAGAAGATATTTCAGAAATACATTTGAGACATATGCTGTGAATGTATTTGAAAAGTGACATTTTGGTTGAAAGTGTAGATGAGAGGGGGACTCCACACTGAAATAATGCTTTTATTTAGAAAGATGTCAGGAAAGACTGCAGTTTATAACATGAGAAGTTCTGGGGCCATGATCAAGACATCAGGATAACTTAGTTATTGTGGCTTATTTTTTTTTCTTTTTTAAAACAATATTCTCATATTGTACTACTGTGATTTGCTACTTGAGTTTTCTAAACATCATTTTATTTAACTGTTTAATGTAAGAGGAATGTCATTCTCTTCTTCCAGTTTAATAGAATTTTCAGGAGTTCTCATATCCTCTTTGGCTTCATAGATTTCTGACATATGAATAGTAGTTGTAAGATAATAGCCATAGTAATGTACATGAAAAGGAATTTCAGGTCTCAGTACAGTTTTCAAGGTTACATCTAAATTTATTTGTATGCTTGGTCATTCACCTTAGACAATGAGCTTGGACATCCCCCTTAGTCTCTATATCTAAGCCTTGTGATGGGGCACACCAAGAGTCTGAAACTGTGGGGCTGGACCCACACTAGGGTGGGCACAAACAGGTATGTCTGCCTAGACAATCTTATGGTGGGTCTAGTCTGGAGTTAGACGATGCAGAGGCTGCCCTGGCACCTGGGGCTACAGGTTCCAACCCGACTCCACAGTATGCATGAAAGCTCAGTCCTACATAATAGCATAGAGCATGAAACCAAGCAGTCATGTCAAATTCCTGAGATGGGCCCAGCATAAAGTTTCAAGTAAGATATGATGCTTTATTCCTTCCACTTCCACATATACAAAGTCCAACACTTCAAGCTGATTTGCCTGAAGCAGAGAGAATAGTGTCAGAGAATTATGGTTTGAATGCTTAATTCTTCTACAGGCTTATGAGTTGGAGGATGACCCCTGTGTAGTAGTCAACTTTGGAATTGTATGAAGATGGGGTCATTGGGGCTGGGTTATTTTGATTGTCCCTGGCCATTTCGTTGTGTGTGTGTATGTATATGTGTTTGTGTTTCTGCTTCTTTTCTTGTCACATGCTGATGCTGCCCTCTTGCTCTTCAGTACAGAGTCAGCATTAATAAAACCAAAAATCATGATCAGAGTCCTCTGAAAGGTTGAATCAAGATGGATCTTTGCTCTTTTATTGTTCATTTTTTTAATAGAAATCTGAGAATGGTATAATTCTAGCACTTAGGATAAATAAGTAGAAAGACTTCTAAGAATTTGAGGTTGGCCTGGGTATGT
This sequence comes from Meriones unguiculatus, assembly GCF_030254825.1. NCBI lineage: Eukaryota > Metazoa > Chordata > Mammalia > Rodentia > Muridae > Meriones > Meriones unguiculatus. The sequence goes on from NC_083353.1 coordinate 9,384,361, forward strand.
GATCAATTCCCAGCTGGCCTGAACTACAAGTTGATAATCAATTTCAAAAAGACCAAAATCACCAAACAAAATTCTACAACAAAAATTGTGCTTGTCCAGCACTTATTCCAGTGATAATAAAAATAATTTTTTTTACTAAGCTATCTAATGCTGCCCTTGCTATCTACAGAATATTGTTCTAATGATGGCAGTAGTATATATATAATTACCTCTAACGTACTTTCCTAAGTTTCAGTGATTGCAGCTTTTGAATGGGTATCTGAGAGCTAAATATTTCTTTAAAGATATATATTCTAGAGTGTCCTACTATGCCATAATTCCTCTCAAATGGCCTCAGGGATTTTATGAACTTCACAGAATTCCATTTTTTCTTAGAACACGGATTATGAGGTCTCATATACTGCTTTATAATAGTGAGGCAGTGCGTGTGAAACACTAAACTCCAGCATACACTAAGTGTTCAATAATAAGTGTCTCCAGAGAGTAATAAACTAGTGGGCTACAAATTCAGTGACATTTGGCTTCAACTATGTCCAACAAGACTAGTTATTGATGGTAAAAACTTTTACTTTAAGATCACCTGGCAACATATCCGTACATCTTTCAGTCTTGCATAATAATTAATTACCTTTTCCTTTTATTCAGTCAAAATTTTATGTGTTTATGCATTTATTTATTTGTTCATTTCTGTCAAGTCAGGACTCCTTCTATATTTTGTGACTGTTTCAAACTTCCTAAGTTGCTCAAGTTGGCCTTTAAGTTTGTGCCTACAGTGCCTTTATTCTAATTAAAGTTAGCGTATTCAAGTAAAATTGGGATAGGCTTAGCAAAGCAATTTTAAAGGCATATTTTGTAAACAAAGTTATAGCAAAATTGTTTAGCATACACTTTTTTGGATTTTTTAAAAATTTTTATTAATTACACTTTATTCACTTTGTATCCTCCCATAAGCCCCTTTCTCCTCCCCACACGATCCCACCCTCCCACCCCTTTCTTCACACATGCCCCTCCCCAAGTCCAATGATAGGGGAGGTCCTCCTCTCCTTCCTTCTGATCTTAGTCTATCAGATATCATCAGGAATAGCTGCATTGTCATCTTCTGTGGCCTGGTAAGGCTGCTCCCCCCTTGAGGGAGGTGATCAAAGAGCAGGCCAATCAGTTCATGTCAGAGGCAGTCCCTCTTCCCATTACTATGTAACCCACTTGGACACTAAACTGCCATGGGCTACATCTGTGCAGGGGTTCTAGGTTATCTCCATGCATGGTACTTGGTTGGAGTATGAGTCTCTGGGAAGTTCCCTGTGTTCAAATTTCCTTGTTCTGTTGCTCTCCTTGTGGAGTTCCCATCCTCTCCAGCTCTTACTATTTCCCACTTCTTACATAAGATTCCATGCACTCTGCCCAACAGTTGGTCATAAGTCTCAGCGTCTGCTTTGATAGTCTGTAGGGCAGAGGCTTTCGGAGGCCCTCTGTGGCAGGTTCCTAGGTTGTTTCCTGTTTTCTTCTTCTTCTGATGTCCATCCTCTTTGCCTTTTGGGATGAGGATTGAACATTTTAGTCAGGGTCCTCTCTCTTGATTAGTTTCTTTAGGTGTACAGATTTTAGTAGGTTTAAACTATATTATATGTCTATATGAGTGAATATATACCATGTGTGTCTTTCTGCTTCTGGGACAGCTCACTCAGAATGATTCTTTCCAGTTTCCAACATATGCCAGCAAATTTCATGATTTCCTTGTTTTTCATTGCTGAGTAATATTCCATTATGTACCACAATTTCTGCTTCCATTCTTCAGTTGAGGGGCATCTGGGCTGTTTCCAGCTTCTGTCTATTACAAATAAAGCTGCTACAAATATGGTTGAGCAAATGTCCTTATTGTGTACTTGAGCCTCTTTTTTGGATATATGCCTCGGCTGGATCTTGAGGAAGTGCTATTCCTGGTTGTCTGACATACTCTTAAGATTTCACAGGCTAAGTGTTTAGATTCAGAAACTGAAACTTTTGGCTCCTTTCATGGTTTTAAGCTGCTTCATATAAATACCCTGAGTTTCAATTCTACTTTTTTTTTTCACCATTTTACTTATTTAAATATTCTATGCTTACACTTGCATGCTTGCGCGAGTGCACTTGTGTGTGTGTGTGTGTACAAGACAGTATAGCATGTGTTTACAGTCACCTGCAAAAGCCAGAAGAGGGTACTGAATACCCTGGAGCTGGAGTTACAGGTAATTGTGAGCTTGTGGATGTGGACTGTTGGGAACTGAACTCAGGCCTTCTGAAAGAACAGTCAGTGTTTCTAGCTAATGAACCCTCTTTATGGCCCCTTAAGACACTGGTGAGGTTTTCTTCAAAAATAAGTACTCTCCAATATAGTTTCTGATCTCAAAGGACAGGAACAGAGAGGAGATGGACACCAAACAAGCTACTTCATGTTGCCACCTGCTAGAATTAATCAGTTGTCTTTCACTTTCACTACATGAAAACCTGAAGCAAATGCAGTGTATGTGAATGAGTTTCTATGTCAGTTTCATAAATCCTGCCTGTCTTTGCCTAGTTGAAACAATATTCAAGAGTGGAAGACAGCTTGGGTTTGCAAGTTGCTCTCTCCAAAAGCTAGGATGAATGATCTAAAGATAATTGTTTAATTTGATAGTTTACTCAACAAGAAGAATGATGAAAAGATGTTTATACTTTAGTAGTCCACAGTTGTCACCAATGTCAATACACAGAGAAAGAAAAATGGATAAAAATATGCTCAATGACCTTATCACCAAGGATTATTTCCTTATCGATTCATATCCGCATTATAAGACAAGGGTCAAAGCTAAAGAAATGACTCATTTAGTGGAGTATTGGTTTTGAAAGCATGAGGACCTGAGTTCAATCAACAGAACACATATTAAAGGAAAAACTACATGTAGTGATAATTGCTTTTTATCCTAGTGCTAGGGAATGGAAGCAGACAGATTCTGAAACTCACAGTCGAATCTGCCTAGTTTTACTTGACCAGTTAAGATCCAAGCCCGTTACTACCATCAACAAACATGATTACTATCATTTGGGAATAATACCTAAGAATGGTATCAGCCATGCACACTCATCCATGAACACACTCTAAAACACATACACATACACAGTATAAATAGGTAAATAGCTATAAATCAGTGCATCTGCCTCAATATATCAGGTTTGGTCCATGTTTAGTGGATGGACCCTAATCATGTGCATACAGGCAATGTATTTAGACTTAGTGGGTTATACAATCAATTAGTTAATTAACAAGGAAGAGGAGGGACAGCTGAAGGTGCATGAATCTGAAAGGAGTTGCGAGTAACAGGTGTATATGATAAAAAATATCATGTATAGTATGAAATTACAGAATAAATTGATCCTTACATAGATGCTAGCCAAGCAGAATTTCTAACATGCTATGGTAATCCAGAATTTAACCAATGCATCATCACTGTTCCATGACAATAGTTCTCATGTAAGTTGATATGGGGTTAAGTTTAAATATAGTTACCAGCGTGTGACACTTTGAGTCACTTTTTTTCAGGTAAGGTTACATGCATAGCTTCTTCACAAATATTTATTATCCCAATAAAGGTAAGCTGGGTAAGGGTTGACCCAGCAGACAATTTCTTTCCTTGGGTTATAAGTATTATTATTAACCTCATTGTATTTAGATGTCCATGGGAGTCAGTTTTTTTATTTTATTTTATTCTCCAAGATATTCTTCATTTCAACTTTTCTTAGATTAATTTTTTTTATTTATCTTGTATGTGTGTGTGTTTGTGTGAGTCTCTGTGTATGCCACATATATAGATACACATGTGGAAACCAAAATAGAATATTGGATTCCCAAGAACTGGAGTTTCAGGCAGTTGTAAGATACCAGACACTGAGGGTGAGAAGTGAACTGGGGTCAACTAGAAAAGCAGCAAGTGTTTGTAACATCTGAGCCATCTCTCAAGCCACTTGTCTTAGAGTTTTAGAGAAAGAATAATGTTATTATACCATTGTATCCAGGGACATCTAAATACCCCATATCAACTTACATGAGAACTATTGTCATGGAACAGTGATGATGCATTGGTTAAATTCTGGATTACCATAATATATGGGTCCCTTTCAGATCTACTAATGAAACAAACAGACTTTTGTATGCATCTATAGTGCCATAATTTTATCTTTATTTAATAAAGAAGCATGCATTTTTCATTTAACCAAAAATAAAAAAATATGAAGTACACTTAAAATCATTAGGCCTCTGGTGGGATGGTAAACAAGAAAATGCTTGAAAATAATTGTAGATGTTCCAGTTTCTTTTCTCAGTGGATCTGCTATTGGCTTGACTGGTTATAAAGAAAGCAGCTTCAAAGCTGAAACAATGCTTTTCAAACCCCACATTTTTTTAAATTTATTTTTTAAATATTAGTTACAGTTTGTTAACTTTGTATCCCTGCTGTGTCCTGCTCCCTCTCTCTCTCTCCCAATACCACCTTCCAGCTCTCATCTCCTCCCTGCCCCTTTCCAACTCCACTGATATGGGAGAACCTCCTCCCATTCCATCTGATAGTGGTTTATCAGGTGTCTTCAGAACTGGCTGCAAAGTCCTCGTCTGGAGCCTAGCAGGGCTGCTCCTCCCTGGAGGTGGGGAGGTCAAAGACCCCTCCATTGAGTTCATGTCAGAAACAGTCCCTCTTCCCCTTATTAGGGTACCCACTTGGATACTGAGCTACCAAGGGCTACATCTGAGCAGAGGCTCCAGGTTGCATCCATATATGGTCCTTGTTTGGAGAAACAGTCTCATAAAAGACCCCTGTATATTTGGTCCTTATGGAACTCCTGTCCTTTCCAGGTCATATTAACACCGCCCCGCCCCCCTTTTTTCTGATTCCCTGAACACTCCCGAAGGTTTGGTTATGAGTCTTAATATCTGCTTTGATACACTGCTACATAGAGTCTTTCAGAGGCCCTCTGTGGTAGGCTGCTGTCCTGTTACTTGTTTGCTCCTACATCCAATGTCCATCCCATTTGGCTTTCTAAGTGATGATTGATCATTGTACCCTGGGTCCTCTTTCTTGTTTATCTTCTTTAGGTGTATGGATTTCAGTACGTTTATCCTATCTTATAGGTCTATATAAGTTACTATATACCATGTGTGTCTTTCTGCTTTTGGGATACCTCACTCAGGATTATCGTTTCTAGGTCCCATCATTTGCCTGCAATTTCATGGTTTTCTCGTTTTTATTTGTTGAGTAGTATTCCATTGTGTAAAAGTACCACAATTTCTGTATCCATTCCTCAACTGAGGGACATCTGGGTTGTTTCCAGGTTCTGGCTATTACGAATAAAGCTGCTACAATCATGGTTGAGCAAATGTCCTTGTTGTGTACTTGAGCCTCTTTTGGATATATGCCTAGGAGTAGTATAGCTGGATCTTGAGGAAGCGCTATTCCTAATTGCCTGAGAAAGCACCAGATTCATTTCCAAAGTGGTTGTACAAGTTTGCATTCCCACCAGAAATGATGCGGCAAACCCCACAATTTTGCAATGATTTACAGATAGGGTAGGCACAAATTGGAGAGGCGGTACCAGGGGAACATTCAATGTCCTTTTAATTAAATATCAAATCCATTCTAGTAAATTAGTTCAACCTTATGAGAAGCTGGAGAGAATTTCTTCAAAATACATAAACATTCACAGGATTGCAGTGCCATGTTTTTCTAGTTCTGTTTATTTTATTTCTAGAAAGGTGTTTTTGTTCAGGGCTAGATGATTTTACTTTAGCATTGGAACTTTTAGTTCTCATTATTCTTATTTTTTTTTTTTTCAGTGCAGTTTATTCAGGAACCTTGAACAATCCTCGGACCCTGGGGAAAGCCAGCCCACAGCTTAAATAGCCTCTGGGTAGCCAACCCAGGCGTGCCACATGGGCAATGCAGATAGGTCCACATACATGGAAGCAAGCCAGATCCTCAGCCTTAGCCAAATGTGGAATTGTTCGTGACAGAGAGCACTCACCATCGGGAAGGTGGAAGGCGGAAACCAGCTCCATCTTTAAGGCATAGCATTCCGCAACTCTCTACAGTTCCCCCTTTTTGTTTTAGACGCATCAGGCAAGAGTAGAGGTCTGATCTCTGATATTAGAAATAAATTGGGACTTTGTACCGATGTTCATTTAGGTGTCATCCACCCAAAGAGCATCAGACCCTTCTGATACCTTTTTCTCAGAGGCGGGACCTGGGGCATCAATCCGCATGCAACCAGACCAGTTCTCTATTTGTTTTCAAGACACCTGAGATCAAAAGCATTTTGTACAATTTATGAGATTGGAATACACAGGCAGGGGTTAACATTGTAGGCTTGGTTTGCTTAAACTCTGCATGTTCCTAAGAAAAGCTAACATTTAGGGAAAGACCTTTTGTAGCTCCTGAGCACTAAGCCTCTGGAATTTTTCACTTGACAAGAGTGTGTTGTTTTTTGTATACCTGATCTCTTCTTCATACTGCATCAATATTTTCCAAAAGTGTATATTAGCAACAAATAATTAATGCACATCTGCTTTTTCCCTGGGGTTGTGGACTATGAGTTAACTAGAGTCAAATGCAGGTGCTAATGCCTGCATTTCATAGCCCAACTAAAGCTGTTAATATTGGGACTGGAGAGTCATTTTCCCTGTGGTATCATATGTCAACGCTGAGAGATTAGCTGTATTCTGAAGTATTCTATTGGAAACATAGTTTGAAGCTTGAAATGGGTTTGCTGTAGAATTTACTCTATTCATCTCTTCTCTTTAAGAATTTTAATATAAATTATTTTATTTTGTCTGTTGCCAGACATGACTCTTACTTCAAGAGGAATATAATAATATAATAAAAATCGTAATTTTTTTTTTATTCTTTATTTTATTTTTTTTATCAGTTACATTTTATTAACTCTGTATCCCAGCCATGTCCCAATCCCTCATTCCCTCCCAGTCCCTCCCTCCCTCCCTCCCTCCCTCATCTCCACCGTGCCCCTTTCCAAGTCCACTGATGGGGGGGACCTCCTCCCCATTCATCTGATCCTGTTTTATCAGGTATCTTCAGGACTGGCTGCAAAGCCCTCCTCTGTGGCCTAACAGGACTGCTCCTCCCTTCGGGGGTGGGGAGACCAAAGAGCCAGTCATCGAGTTCCTGTTAGAAATAGTCCCTGTTCCCCTCACTTTGGGAAACCAATTGGTTACTGAGTTACCACAGGCTACATCTGAGTGGAGGTTCTAGGTTATGTCCATACATGGTCCTTGGTTGAATGTCAGTCTCAGAAAAGACCCTGTGCCCAGATATATTTGGTCCTTGTGGAGCTCCTATCCTTTCCCCATCAGACTAACTCCCCTTCTTTCTTATGATTCCCTGTACTCTGCCAAAGGTTTGGTCATGAGTCTTTGCTTTGAAAACACTGCTAGTTAGAGTCTTTCAGATGCGCTCAGTAGACTCCTGTCATACGTTCAATGCACATCCCATCTGTCTTTCTAAACGAGGATTGATCATCTTACCCCATGTCTGCTCAATTGATTATCTTTTTTAGGTGTATAGATTTCATTATGTTTATCATATCTTATAGGTCTATATAAGTGAGTATATCCCATGTTTGTCTTTCTCCTTCTGGGATATTTCACTCAGAATGATCTTTTCTAGATCCCACCATTTGCCTGCAAATTTCATGATTTCCTCCTTTTTGATTGCTGAGTAGTATTCCATTGTATAAAAATACCACAATTTCTGTACCCATTCCACCGTTGATGGACATCTGGGTTGTTTCCAGGTTCTGGCTATTACAAATAGAGCTGCTATAAACATGGTTGAGCAAGTGTCCTTTTCCCGTTAAAGGCTAGGCTCACAACCATAAATATAAAAATCGTAATTTTTATTACGATTGAAATAAGATTGTCTATGTTCTGAAAACACCAATTAAGAGTGTTTTTAATAACACATTCCAATGTGGAAGCAGTAACATGAAATTTTACAGATACAGAAAAAAAAAATGAAATGAAGAGTCAAGGCATTTCCCAAATACATTAGTGTGGACATCAGGTAAGCATGTTTCAACAAAGCATGAAAATCTTTGCTGTCAGTCTCTGATGGTAAATGATGACATCCATAGATTTGGGGGATTGAGAAAAGACAGTGGTCTGCAGAGTATACATTACAAAGTTTGTGTTAGATGGTAGAAAGAGTTCTAGGTCAGACACATAATTAGGAAACAAGTACATATTAAGGGGGTATAAACAGCCTGATATGATTTTTGCCTCTGGTTTTGAAACATGTCAACTCTGTGCAGCCAAGAAATTCCAGTCAACCATGTAGATACGTGGCCATAGGCATGTCTTCATGGTTTCCCAGGAACTTCATTCAGTTCAGGATTCCCACTTCTGGCCAAGAATCACAGCTTTCTGTGGGAAATTCATGCATGTATTATTACTGGTAGTACTAAGAGGTCTGTGTATCATATCACTGCTTTTACTTATTATGATTCAGGTCTGAATTCCTCCCCTCTGTTGACATTTTGCATGTGACACATAATAGTTATATTAAATCTAAACCTAAAATAATCAAAAATATACTAAAAGATTATAACAGGCAATGGAAACAGGAGCTTTTCCAAACCAAAAAGTACTCTATTTATCATCATATTCATCTAAACTGTGTTTTCCCCTTTGTCTGCAGTCATTTAGATTATTTGAAATATTATATTTATTGTTCGGAATATTTGGAATAATTTATTATTATTTTACTTATCTCTTGATAAGTTGCATTTTATAGTAATAGCATTGTTTAAAATAATTAGTTATAATTTTAGAAAAAATTTGTATTTAATTCCTGTCTTAATCACTGTTCTATTGTTATGAAGAGAATATTACCATAGGAACTCTTATAAGGGAAGCCACTTAACTGGACTTAGTTAAAATATTAGAAGTTTAGTTCATTATCCTCATGGCAGGACGACATGGTAGCTAAGAGATCTACATCCAGATCTGGAGGCATAGAAAGCCTTTGGAACTAACATGGGATTTTTATCTATTTATTTATTTTAGCTATAATCATCATTTTAATGGGTTTTACTTAACATATTTTGGTGTTCTTTTCTTAGGTGCACAGACATTAGAAAATGCTATATATTTTTTGAAGTATTGACTCTATCATTGCATAATGTTTCTTTTTTAATTATTTTTTTTTATTTTTTATATTAATTATAATTTTTTTTCTTTTTATCCCAGCTATACCTGTTCCCTTCCATCTGACCCTAACTTATCAGGTCTCATCAGGACTAGCTGCAATGTCTTCCTCTGTGGCTTAGCAAGGCTGCTCCTCTCTTGGGGAGTGGGGGGTGGGAGGTGGGGAGGGAATTTAAAGAGCCAGCCACTGAGTTCATGTCAGAGACAGTCCCTCATCCCCTTACTAGGGTTCTCATTTACAGACTGAGCTGCCATGGGCTACGTCTGAGCAAGGGTTCTAGGTTATATCTGTACATGGTCCTTGGTTGGAGAATCAGTCTCAGAAAAGACCCCTGTGCCTAGATATATTTGGTCCTTGTGGAGCTCCTGTGCTCTCCAGGTCTTCCTAACTCCCCCTTCTTCCACATGATTCCCTGCACTCTGCCCAAGGTTTGGTTATGAGTCTCAGCATCTGCTTTGATACACTGCTAGGTAGAGTCTTTCAGAGGCCCTCTGTAGTAGGCTTCTGTCCTGTTTCTTGTTTTCTCCCTCTACCAATGTCCATCCCCTTTCTCTTTATAAGTGAGGATTGATAATCTTACCCTGGATCTTCCTTCTTGTTTATATTCTTTAAATGTACAGATTTTAGTATGTTTATCCTATCTTATAAGTCTAGTACCCACATATATGTGAGTATATACCATGTTTGTCTTTGTGCTTCTGGGATACCTCACTCAGGATGATCTTTTCTAGATCCCACCATTTGCTTGCAAATTTCATAATTTCCTTGTTTTGAATTGCTGAGCAGTATTCCATTTATAAATGTAGAACAATTTCTGTATCCATTTGTCCATTGAAGGATATCTGAGCTGTTTTCAGGTTTTGGCTATTATGAATAAAGCTGCTATGAACATGGTTGAACACATGTCCTTGTTGTGTACTTGACCATATTTTCGATGTATGCCTTGGAACAGAATAGCTGGATCTTGAGGAAGCACTATTCTTGATTGTCTGAGAAAGCATCAGATTGATTCCCAGTTTCGTGTATAAGCAAAACCTGAATGCCCACTCCCAGTGACACACTTCCTCCAACAAGGGTGCACCTCCTAATACTTCTAAGTGATACTGAGTATTAAAACATATGAGCTTATGTGGGCCATTCTTATTTAAACCTCCACAGTACTAATATTATTGTATTTCCCAGTTCATTGGTATTATGTTATAGTCCCCAGCTGCTGTTTGCTTAGGGCAGGTGAAGAAGCACAGGTTATGCTAAGACAGGCAACACAGGCAGCTGTGTTTGTGTTTGTTTTCTTGAATAAGAATTACAGTTCATTAAAATACTTTAATACATACTTTAATGCAAAGTTTGAGTATTTTTAAGAAATGCATTCAGAAAGAAAGACAGACCTGAATATTTGAATGTGAACTTTTTACAAACTTTCCAGTGACATACTTTAATCATTTAATTTTGTTCACATTGTTCCTTCCTTTTTTGGAAAAAAAAAAAAAAAAGTCCTTTACTTTTTTTCCGGAAGTGTAAGGAAACACTATAACCAAAGTTTTCAGCACAATTTTTGCCCTTAGAGTGTTGAGAGTTTTAGTATCTTCTCTCCTATCAGGTTTACACTAATGGACTAAAATAATCTTTTCCATTACACACACACACACACACACACACACACACACACACACACACACAACATGCTGAGTTCATTCAGTGTTTCTCCCATGTACATGTGTTTAGAGCTGCACTATCAGGGAGTTTGTTCCTGAAAACAACAAAAACCTGACTCTTCTCTGAGCAGGTATGAATTACTTATGTCTTTAGTGTTTACAACTAATGACACTTTATGAGGCCAAAATTACTGAAAATGTGTAGTTATGCCATTGAAATCTTTTTATGAACCTACAGTACAAACCTACTCATACATTCAGAAAATGTAGTTAAACAGCACCCTTGTTCTGTTGTAGAAATAGCACTCCAGGGGCTCAACATAGCCTTCATTTCCTTCCTGAATTTGGACTAGTTTCCTTATTTTTATGAAGGAAACCATTGTCTAGGCTTTATTCTTTAATCACTTAACCTGTTCTCTGTGTAATAGAAGTGTTTGCAAGATAAAAACAAATATGATAAACAGCCCTGCACTGAAAATTCTAACAAGATTTTCAACTCTGGTATTTGAATATTAAACAGAAATCAAATTTGTACTTCTTCAAAACACAATATTGGGGCTGTGCAGATGACTCAGTGTGTTGTTTTCTGCTTAAGTATGAGAACTTCAGTTTTGAACTCTAGCACCCCTGTAAATTCTTTTGTAAAAATACAGATTGACAGTGCATGTATGTTACTCCAGCTCTAACAAGAGGATAGAGTTTGGAAACAGGAGGATCCAGAGGACTTGCTAGCTCTCAAGTACAGCAGAAACATCAAGCTGCTGGTTTGGCAACAGTCCTCCTCTACTGATTGAGGTATGGAAGCAGAGGTTGAGACTCAGCCAAACTTTGGCAGAGTGCCTGGAATCTTATGGAAGAAGGAGGAGATAGAAAGACCTGGAGAGGACAGAAGCTCCAAAAGGAGACCAACACATCCAAACAAACAAACAAATAAATAAATAAACAAAAACAAAACTTGAGCCTGAGGGCCTTGCAGAGACTGATACCCCAACCAAGGACCATGCATGAAGAGGACTTCAAACTCCTGCTCATATGTAACCTATAGACTCAGTGTCAAGTGGGCTTCCTATTAAGGGGAGTTGGGGCTATCTCTGACATGAACTCAATGGTAGGATCTCTGATCATCTCCCCCTGGAGGGTGCAGCCTTGCCAGGCCACAAAGAAAGACAATGAAGCCAGTCTTGATGAGACCTGATAGGCTAGGGTCAGATAGAAGGGGAGGCGGTCCTCCCCTACCAGTGGAGTAGTGGAGGGATATGGAAGAAGAGGGAGGTAGAGAGGGAGAGAAGGAGCAATTGGGAGGAGATGAGGGAGGCTGCCACAGCCAGGATACAAAGTCAATAAATTATAATAAATAATTAATAAAAAATTTAAAACAAGAAACAAAACAGAGAGAGAAAACAAGACATTAACCACTATCCTCCATATATATAAGCATGGATGTATGCAACATCAAACATGCATATATAAAAATGCACCCACATACATACACCAGGCTATAGAAATAAAAAGTTAATGTACCACAATTTCTGTATGCATTTTTCAGTTTAGGAACATCTAGGTTGTTTCCAGATTCTGGTTATTATGAATAAAGTGGCAATGAACAGAGTTGAACAAATGTCCTTGTTGTATGTTTGAGCATCTTTCAGATATATGCCCAGGAGTAGTATAGCTGAATCTGGAGGTGCCACTATTCCCAGTTTTCTGAGAAAGAGCCAGAATTATTTCCAAAGCAGTTGTAGAACTTTACATTCACACAAGCAATGGAGGAGTTTTCTCTTTTCTCTACATCCTCTTCAGCATGTATTGTAATTTTAGTTTTATTTTTTAATTTTAATTTTTTTATATCAATTACAGTTTATTCATGTGTATCTCAGCTATAGCCCCCTTCCGCACTCCCTCCCAAACCCACTGTCTCCCTCATCTTCTCCCATGCCCCTCTACAAGTCCACTGATAGGGGAGGTCCTCCTCCCCTTCCATCTGACCCTAGCCTATCAGGACTTACTGAATTGCCTTTCTCTGTGGCCTAGAAAGGCTCCTCCCCCTTCGCGGAGAGGTGATCAAAGAGCCAGCCACTGAGTAAATGTCAGTGACAGTCCCTGTTCCCCTTACGAGGAAACCCACTTGGATACTGAGCTGCCATTGAGTTTTTGATATTAGCCATTCTGATGGGTGTAAAGTGAAATCTCCGGGTTGTTTTGATTTGCATTTCCCTATTGACTAAGGGCATTAAGCATTTAAATGTTTCTCCACAAGTTGGCATTCTGTTGAGAATTGGTTGTTTAGCTCTGTACCTCATTTTTAATTTGATTATTTCAGTTGTTGATGTTTAATTTCTTGAGTTCTTCATATATACAATTTATTAGCCCTGTGTCAGATATACGGTTGGCTAACATCCCTTTCCAGTTTGTAGGCTCTTGTTTTGTTCTGATTACAGTGTCCTTTGGTTTCCAGTTCCATGACGTCCCATTTATTGGTTGTTGATTTTAGAGCTTGTGCTGTTGGTATTCTATTCATGAAGTAGTCTCCTGTGCCAGAATGTTCAAGGCTCTTCTCAATTGTTTCTTCTAAAATATTTAGTGTGTCTTGTTTTATGTATGAACTCCATTGCCTGCCCCTTGAGTACTTCTCTCTGATGGGGCAACCTAGCCAGCCCACAGAAAAAGAGGATCTAGGCAGTCCAGATGAGACCTGATATGGCATGTTAAGACAATAGGGAAGGAGGACTTCCCGTATCAGAGGACTTGGGGAGGGAAGGAGGGGAAAAAGAGGGAAAGGGAAGGGATCAGCAGGAGATGAGGGTAGGCTCTACAACCCGGATACAAAGTGAATAGATTGAAAATTAAATGGAGAAAGAAATTAATAGATGAATAAGTAAATACACTCGTACACAGAATAACATAAAGGCTCATCACAGTTAAACACTAGTTATTTACTTGCTGTATTTTGCTATTAAAGTTATAGGTATGTCATACAAAAGCAAAATTTTTGAAAGTTCACTATCAAATACCAACCATTAGTGAATAAACTGGGACTCTATTCACTGGTTCTAATTGAATGTAGACTAAATCAAAACATTCTCTGTTACATGTCTGCATTTTTTGGTACTCCATTGTGCTCCATAAAGACATTTTAAATTTTTTGTTTCCCAGACTATTCCTACAATGCACACACACACACACACACACATACAACAACAATTTTAATTATATTATAATTTTGAGTTTAAAAAAATGGCCAGTTTCTTATGAAAAAATTTCAGAGCTTTAAATTGTTATAATAACAAATATCCAGTTTATTATTTGAACTTCCTCTTCTTTTCTTTCTTTTTATTTATTTATTTTTTTTGTGGATCACCTGGAAATTTACCTAGAATCCCTGCACAAAAGTCACCCATGGCATCTCAGTCTCCAAGTGGGTTCCCTAGTAATGGGAACAGGGACTATCTCTGAAATGAACTCAGTGCCTGGCTCTTTGATCACCTCCCCCTGAGGTGGGGGGCAGTCTTACCAGGCCTCAGAGGAAGATAACACAGCTACTCCTGATGAGACCTGATAGACTAGTATCAGATGGAAGGGGCGGAGGACCTCCTCTATCAGTGGACAGGGCAAGGGGCAAGGGGCAAGGGGCAAGGGGCAAGGGAGGAGATAATGATGGGAGGTTGGGATTGGGAGGAGACCACTGCTGGGATACAAACTGAATGAATTCTAATAAACAAACAAAAAAAAATTAAAATAAAGAAAGGAAAAAAAAACCAAATATTTTGACTGAAAGCCTTGTTGGAATCTTTAGTACATTGCTGTCATATCATAATCATTTCTGCAATACAAGCATTTTCATACAGATAACAGGTCAAATGAGCAAACCATAAAGCCTAGACAAAGGGTTCTCAACCTATGGGTCACTACTCTTTTGGCAATTCTCTATCTCCAAGAACATTTAAATTACAATTCATAAGAGTAGAAAATTTACAGTTATGAAGTAGTAGCAACAAAAATAACTTTATGGTTGGGGTCACTACAACATGAGGAACTGTATTAAAGGGTCACACCATTAGGAAAGTTGAGAGCCGCTGGCCTATACTACATTGTCATGTGTTGTGGTTATAAACATTTGTTTTGGTCTTAGGTGTGGGATATGGGACTAATTCAGATTTGCCATAGCAGCAGACTCTTTGCCTCATGCGGGATCTAAGAGAAATTCTTTGCCAGCTGCAGATAATTTGAATGTGAGGACTCTGGAGAGAGAATAAATGCCAGAGCCCAGAGAGTGATCAGAGAACCTGCTGCTCCTGCTTCCTCCTTAAACTACTAGTTGCTGTTGTGAAACAAGAAGTTGGAGATCTCCTGAAACAAGGAGCAGACTGGCTCCGAGGAGGACTCTGACCGGCAGGAAGCAGCTAAGAAAGAACTGTGCTTCCTCTCCCACTAACCCTTTCTATCTCCTGCCTGGTGTTGGGGTGTTGGAAGGGATTGGGGTAGAGTAGGGAGAAAACTATATAATAAAAGTAAATAAATAGTTTGTTAAAAGTACACCAATGTTCCTCCTTGAAAACAAAGTTACAGATGCACATTAGCCACTAGGTTGGTGCTGGGAATATAATGTGGGTCCTCTGGAAGATTATCAAGGAATTCTAACTGCTGAGCCATCTCTCCCGACCTTATTTAAAAATTTTAATTGTATTATTTCTTGTTCAAAAATAATTTGAAATGGCTCAAAAATAAATAGAATACGAGAAAGAATAGGTGGAAAATATTTTTTTATTGTTAACATAAAACATACCCAACTATGAGTTTTGTATACGTTACAGTAGTGAGGGTGAAAAAAAATCTCTTCAAAGTGGTAAGCCAATTGATTATATATGTGTGGGACAGAGTTTTTGGATTTATGGGTGGTAAATAGAAAATTTAGTTTCCAGTAAGAAGACTAAAATTAATCCCTACATTAAAAAGATTTAGCAAGTCCCTCAGTAGTGCAATATGTAAAAAAAGGAAAATCTTATTGGTGTATCCTGAGACTTGAATGAGGAGATAAATGCTTCTACCTGGAGCCTGGTCAAATTTAATAAAGATAAAAATTTTAACTTGTGCACAAAATCAAATTTAATAACAGCATTTATTGTATGATCTGTGAGGTCTGTTTAAGCCTCCAAAACACACTATTGGGATTTATTGCTAGAATGCTACAATAATCCACTGAAGTCCTCCTGCTGGGAGAAGATACTGAGCTTAAAGAAGCCTCTCTCCTACTCTGCTCAGTCATTCGCTCATTCACAGACATGCAATAAAGTAGAAGTGCATAAATTCTTAGGTTTTACTAGTGTGCATTTGGAGACAAATAAATTTCTATTTACCTTGCAAACTTTATATTAGTGAACATTTCACCAAATTAAATGCCACATAACTAATGCTGACCTGACTTGGATAACGACTATTAGCTGGTTGTACATTCTGTGGTGACTTCTAATCACTTTACAGGGAGCAGACATAGAAGAAGCCTTCCAGAAAATGATTGAGCGTGAAAGAGTTTCTGTCAAATTCTCCACATGAGAGAATTTCTGTCATGCTAAACAAGATCTGGGCCTTTCAGTTTGACACTATGAAGCACAGAACTGAATGAGGGGACCCAGGAAGGCCCCTGATTATTATCAACATTCAGGGTTATCCAACAAGTTGTTCCTATAGGTTACATTCCCCTATAATGAAACTTTTCAGAGGAAGAAACTGACTCTTGAACAGGAAAATCTCTAATTAGGATCATGCTATTAACACTTCAACCTTTATAATTGTAAAATCACCTAAACATTGTTGCTTATTATGAAAAATCATATAATACTAATTTTATTTATTCTGGATATGGATGAGTTAAGAAAACTAACGTGCTTTTTGTTGTTGTTTTTGATTTAGATAAAATCTGGTATATACCAGGATGGCCCCAAACTCACTTTTGACTATGAACTCAAGGTTAGCCCTGAGCTATTGAGTTCCCTACCCCTGCCCCTTGAGTGCCAAGACTGCAGACATGCATCAACATACCTTTTTTTTTTTTTTTTTTTAGTGCCAGGAACTGAACTGAACCCAAAGCTTACTGTAAACTTTACAAATAGTCTGCCAGCTGAGCTTCCTCTTTGGTCCTTTTATTAACAAAAAGTTATTGTTATTCACGGTGAGGGTGATATACAAAATACATCTTTAAAATCTGAATATATGGAAGTATGTTTATCATTATGCAAGTATGTTATCATTTTAGTCTTGTAAGAGATAAGGTAGATAGATCAATGCCTACTCCCATTGTCATCAAAGGGATGTCATCCAGCAACTGATGAGAGCACATACATAGGCCCACAGCCAGACAATAGGTAGAGTCAAGGGAGCCCCACAAAAGAGGGTAGGGGGAAAGGAATGTGGGAAGCAGAGGGGTAGAGAATCACAAATCAAGTAAACAGGGCTCATAGGGCCTCAAAGACTGAGGGACAGAGACCCTATATATGACTGAGGTCATCTCGTGTATACCTTATGATTATATAGCTTTTTTTTTGGTCTTTTTTTCTTTATTAATTACACTTTATTCACTTTGTATCCTCCCTGTGGTTCTCTTCCTCCTCCTGTCCCAATCCTTCCCTTCCTCCACCCTCTGCATGCATGCCCCTCCCCAAGTCCACTGATAGGGGAGGACTTCTTTTCCTTCCTTCTGATCCTAATCCAGAAAGGCAAAGAGGCTGGACATCAGAAGAAGGAGAAAAGAGGGAACAAGTCAGGAGCCTGACACAGAGGACCTCTGAAAAGCTCTGCCCTGCAGACTATCAATGTAGATGCTGAGACTTATGGGCAACCTTTGGGCAGAGTGCATGGAATCTTAGGAAAGAAGTGGGAAACAGTAAGATCTGGAGAGGACAGGAACTCCACAAGGAGAGCAACAGAACCAAAAAATTTGAGCACAGGGGTCTTCCCTGAGACTGATATAGCTTGCTGTTTTTATGGGAACTGTTTCTGAGTCTTTTGTCTGCATTTAGGACCCTTTTCTTTCTACTTGGTTCCCTTTCCTAGCCTTGATGTGAGTGTTAGTGCCTCATCTTTATTTTATCTTGTTATGCTATGTTCTTTTGATATTCATTAAGAAGGCTGATTTTTTTTAAGAAAACGGAGGAAGAGTATATCTGGGGAAGAGAGAAGGTTGGGAGAGGAATAGGAAGGAGTAGAGGGAGGGAAAACTGTGGTCAAGATTTAATGTAGGAGAGAAGATAAAAGAAAGAGAAAAGAGATAGTGAAAGTAATCAAGGACTATAGTCTAACAATTCTCATGATGGGATGCTCGAAGTTTGAGGAGGTAGAGGAGAGACGTCCTATATTTAAATGTCATGGTTACAATTTGGGAGTTAAAAATACTAATACAAGGAAGGACTTTGAGGTTGAGGAAAAGTTTAAAGAAAGCATCTCAGGGAATTCTGGCTGTCTACTGGAGAAATGCTAAAATGAAAGTCAGAGTCCCACAAACATTATATAATCTATGGTTCTGAAGAACTTACTTGTCTTAGTTGCTATGAATTGTCGTCTTGACATTGTCTAGAACTGCCATAAATAAGAATTATTCTCAATTAAGTAAGTGTGTGTATCAGGGTAGTTTGTGTGCATGTCTGAGAGGTTGTGTTTTGATTGACAATTGTAGAAAGATGTGGTCCACTTGGAAAGCACTATTTCCTGGACATGTGGTCCTGGGCTTTGCATAAAAGCTAGGTGAGCATGAGCCTGGTAGAAGTGCAGCAAGTCACTTTCTTCCAAGGTTTATGCGTTAAGTTCCTGCTTGAATTTCTGTTCTGATTTCCAACAGATATTGAACTATGACTTAGAAGCACAAGATAAATAAGCTTTTTTCTGCCCTAAGTTGTTTTCAGACAGAGAGTTTTTCATATCAACAGAAAGGAAACTAGAACATTATAAAATCTGGTTCAGATTTTGCCCAGTTAAAATTTCACCGTTTTAAATTTTGTCAAATTAGATGACCTTAGTGAATGTGAGTCAGGCATATTACCTTGCTTTACTTTTAAAATAAGTGATGTGCACAACAGTACTCACTGATACATGACTTGAGCCATATCCAATCTGGACGTGTTCATTCACTGTGGAATCTTTTAATGACCTCCTCTGTGTGGTAGATATTAAAATCAAAGAAGACCCTTTACTCACTAACTCTGCCATTCATATACACACAATAAAATAACAAGGTCCTAGCTTTTAGTAATTCCTACTTACAGCCTGGAACTTACAAGGCTGAGATGCAAGGATCACAGCAGATTTGAAAATAGCCTGGGCTATAGAGCAAAATCCTTTGTCAAAACAAACATCATTATGGAAGTTACTTAGCACATCAAACTTTTTTTTTTTTTTTTTTTTTTTTTATCAGTTACATTTTATTAACTCTGTATCCCAGCCGTGTCCCGATCCCTCATTCCCTCCCAGTCACTCCCTCCCTCCCTCCCTCATCTCCACCGTGCCCCTTTCCAAGTCCACTGATGGGGGGGACCTCCTCCCCATTCATCTGATCCTGTTTTATCAGGTATCTTCAGGACTGGCTGCAAAGCCCTCCTCTGTGGCCTAACAGGACTGCTCCTCCCTTCGGGGGTGGGGAGACCAAAGAGCCAGTCATCGAGTTCCTGTTAGAAATAGTCCCTGTTCCCCTCACTTTGGGAAACCAATTGGTTACTGAGCTACCACAGGCTACATCTGAGCAGAGGTTCTAGGTTATATCCATACATGGTCCTTGGTTGAATGTCAGTCTCAGAAAAGACCCTGTGCCCAGATATATTTGGTCCTTGTGGAGCTCCTATCCTTTCCCCATCAGACTAACTCCCCTTCTTTCTTATGATTCCCTGTACTCTGCCAAAGGTTTGGTCATGAGTCTTTGCTTTGAAAACACTGCTAGTTAGAGTCTTTCAGATGCGCTCAGTAGACTCCTGTCATACGTTCAATGCATATCCCATCTGTCTTTCTAAACGAGGATTGATCATCTTACCCCATGTCTGCTCAATTGATTATCTTTTTTAGGTGTATAGATTTCATTATGTTTATCATATCTTATAGGTCTATATAAGTGAGTATATCCCATGTTTGTCTTTCTCCTTCTGGGATATTTCACTCAGAATGATCTTTTCTAGATCCCACCATTTGCCTGCAAATTTCATGATTTCCTCCTTTTTGATTGCTGAGTAGTATTCCATTGTATAAAAATACCACAATTTCTGTACCCATTCCACCGTTGATGGACATCTGGGTTGTTTCCAGGTTCTGGCTATTACAAATAGAGCTGCTATAAACATGGTTGAGCAAGTGTCCTTTTTGTGTACTTGAACAAACTTTGGGTATATACCTAGCAGTGGTATAGCTGGGTCTGGAGGAAGCACTATTCCTATTTGTCTTAGAAAGCGCCAGATAGCTTTCCAGAGTGGTTGTACCAGTTTACATTCCCACCAGCAGTGGAGCAGGGTTCCCCTTTCTCCACAACCTCTCCAGCATGTGTTATCGCTTGAGTTTTTCATCTTGGCCATTCTGATGGGTGTAAGGTGATATCTCAGGGTCGTTTTGATTTGCATTTCCCTGATGGCTAATGAGGATGAGCATTTCTTTAAGTGTTTTTCTGCCATTCGATATTCCTCTACAGAGAATTCTCTGTTTAGCTCTGTTCCCCATTTTTTAATTGGATTCCTTGGATTGCTGCTTTTCAGCTTCTTTAGTTCTTTGTATATACTGGATATTAGTCCTCTGTCAGATAAAGGGTTAGTGAAGATTCTTTCCCAATCTGTAGGCAGTCGTTTTGTTTTGATGACGGTATCCTTTGCTTTACAGAAACTTTTCAGTTTCATGAGGTCCCATTTATTGATTGTTGCTCTTAGAGCCTGTGCTGTTGGTGTTCTGTTCAGGAAGTTGTCTCCTGTGCCAATGAGTCCTAGGTTGTTCCCCACTTTTTTTTCCAATTGATTTAGGGTATCTGGTTTTATGTTGAGGTCCTTGATCCACTTTGACTTTAGTTTTGTGCAGGGTGATAAATATGGATCTATTTTCATTTTTCTGCATGTAGACATCCAGTTGGTCCAGCACCATTTGTTGAAGATGCTGTCTTTTTTCCATTGAATGGAATTGGCTTCTTTGTCGAATATCGAGTATTCATAGGTGTGTGGATTTATTTCTGGGTCTTCTATGCGGTTCCATTGATCCTCCTTTCTGTTTCTATGCCAGTACCATGCAGTTTTTATTACTGTTGCCCTGTAGTACAGCTTGAGATTAGGAATGGAGATACCTCCAGATGATCTGTTGTTGTACAGGATCGTTTTGGAGATTCTGGGTTTTTTGTTTCTCCATATGAAGCTGAGAATCTTTTTTTCAAGGTCTGTAAAGAATTGAGTTGGTATTTTGATGGGAATTGCATTGAATCTGTAGATTGCTTTTGGCAGTATGGCCATTTTCACAATGTTAATCCTACCAATCCATGAGCACGGGAGATCTTTCCATCTTCTGATATCTTCTTCGATTTCTTTCTTCAGAGACTTGAAGTTTTTCTCAAACAGGTCTTTCACTTGCTTGGTTAGGGTCACACCAAGGTACTTTATGTTATTAGTGGCTATTGTGAAGGGTGTTGTTTCCCTAATTTCTTTCTCAGCCTTTTTGTCTTTGGTATATAGGAGGGCTTCTGATTTTTTTGAGTTGATTTTGTATCCTGCCACTTTGCTGAAGGTGTTTATCAGCTGAAGGAGTTCTCTGGTTGAATTTTTGGGGTCGCTCATGTATACTATCATATCATCTGCAAATAGTGACACTTTGACCTCTTCCTTTCCGATTTGTATCCCCTTGATCTCCTTTAGTTGTCTTATTGCTCTGGCTAGGACTTCAAGTACTATGTTGAAGAGATATGGGGACAATGGACAGCCTTGTCTTGTCCCTGATTTCAGTGGGATTGATTTAAGTTTCTCTCCATTGAGTTTGATGTTAGCTATAGGCTTGCTATATATTGCCTTTACTATGTTTAGGTATGTGCCTTGTATCCCTGATCTCTCCAAGACTTTAAACATGAATGGGTGTTGGACTTTGTCAAATGCTTTTTCGGCGTCTAAGGAGATGATCATGTGGTTTTTCTCCTTCAGTTTGTTTATGTAGTGGATTACATTGATGGATTTCCGTATGTTGAACCACCCTTGCATGCCTGGGATGAAGCCTACTTGGTCATGGTGGATGATATCTTTGATGTGTTCTTGGATTCGGTTTGCAAGTATTTTATTGAGTATTTTTGCGTCAATGTTCATAAGAGAGATAGGCCTAAAGTTCTCTTTTTTTGTTGGGTCTTTGTGTGGTTTAGGTATTAAGGTGACTGTGGCTTCATAGAATGAGTTTGGTAGTGTTCCTTCTGTTTCTATTTTGTGGAATAGCTTGAGGAGAATTGGAGTTAGCACTTCTTTGAAGGTCTTGTAGAATTCTGCGCTGAAGCCATCTGGTCCAGGGCTTTTTTTGGAGGGGAGACTGTTAATGACTGCTTCGATTTCCTTGGGAGATATAGGGCTATTCAGTCTTTCTACCTGATCTTGACTTAGTTTTGGTAGATGGAATCTTTCAAGAAAATTATCCATTTCATTTAGATTCTCAAATTTTGTGGCATATAGGCTTTTGTAGTATGACCTAATAATTGTTTGGATTTCCTCAATGTCTGTGGTTATGTCCCCATTTTCATTTCTGATTTTGCTGATCTGGATAGTTTCTCTCTGCTTTTTAGTTAGTTTGGCTAAGGGTTTGTCTATCTTGTTGATTTTCTCAAAGAACCAGCTTTTTGTTTCATTGATTCTTTGGATAGTTTTATTTGTTTCTAGTTGATTGATTTCAGCCCTTAGTTTGATTATCTCCAGCCGTCTGCTCCTTTTGGGTGTATCTGCTTCTTTTTGTTCTAGGGTTTTCAGTTGGGCCATTAAGTTGTTTGTATGTGATGTTACGAATTTCTTCTTGCAGGCACTTAGTGCTATAAATTTTCCTCTGAGCACTGCTTTCAGTGTGTCCCATAAATTTGGGTATGTTGTGCCTTCCTTTTCATTGAATTCTAGGAAGTCTTTAATTTCTTTCTTTATTTCTTCCTTAACCCAGCTGTCATTGAGTAGTAAGTTGTTTAGTTTCCATGTGCGTGTCGGCTTTTTGTTGTTTCTGTTGTTGTTGAGGTCGAGCTTTAGTCCATGGTGGTCAGATAGTATACAAGGGATTATTTCAATCCTTTTGTATCTGTTGAGGCTTGCTTTGTGGCCCACTATATGGTCTATTTTGGAAAAGGTTCCATGGGGTGCTGAAAAGAAGGTGTACTCTTTTGAGTTTGGGTGAAATGATCTGTAGACGTCTATTAGGTCCATTTGATTTAGGGATTCTGTGAGTGCTTTTATTTCCCTATTTGGTGTCTGTCTAGTTGATCTGTCCCTTGGTGAGAGTGGAGTGTTGAGGTCTCCCACTATTAAGGTATTAGGATCAATGTAGGATTTAAGCTTTAATAATGTTTCATTTACAAATGTCGGTGCTCTTGTATTTGGGGCATAGATATTCAAGATTGTGATGTCCTCTTGGTGGATTTTTCCTTTGATGAGAATATAGTGGCCCTCCTTATCTTTTTTCATTAACTTGGGTTGAAAGTCTATTTTATTAGATATTAGGATGGCTACTCCAGCTTGTTTTCTGGAACCGTTTGCTTGAAAAACAGTTTTCCAGCCCTTTACTCTGAGGTAGTGTTTGTCTTTGTTGCATAGGTGTGTTTCTTGGATGCAACAGAATGTTGGATCCTGTTTCCTTAACCATTCTGTTAGCCTGTGTCTTTTTATTGGTGAGTTGAGTCCATTGATATTGATAGATAATAGTGACCAATGCATGTTAGTTCCTTTTGTAATGGAGTCGATGATCTAACCCTGATTCATTGCTTGTTTTCTTTTCATTTTTGTTGGGATATTATCTGTATGCCCTGTTTTCTTGGGTGAATTTGTTTTCATTGGATTGGAGTTTTCCTTCTAGTATCTTCTGTAGGGATGGTTTGCTGTGTAGATATTGTATAAATTTAGTTTTGTCATGGAATATTTTGTTTTCTCCATCTATGTTGATTGAAAGCTTTGCAGGGTATAGTAGTCTGGGTTGACATTTGTGATCTCTTAGAGTCTCCATGATACTTGCCCAGGCCCTTCTGGCTTTCATAGTTTCTGATGAGAAGTCCGGCGTGATTCTGATAGGTCTACCTTCATATGTTACTTGGCCTTTTTCCCTTGCTGCTTTTAATATCTTTTCTTTGTTCTGTAGATTTAGTGTTTTGACTATGATGTGACGTGATGTGTTTCTTTTCTGGTCTAGTCTATTTGGAGTTCTGTAGGCCTCTTGTATATTTATGGACATCTCTTTCTTTAAGTTGGGAAAATTTTCTTCTATGATTTTCTTGAAAATATTTTCTGGACCTTGGAGTCTGGAGTCTTCTTTTTCGTGAATTCCTATTATTCTTAGATTTTGTCTTTTCATAGCATCCTTGATTTCTTGGATATTTTGTGATTGGAACTTTTCTGATTTTACTTTTTCTTTGAGAGAAGTATCCATTTCTGCAAGTGTGTCTTCAGCTCCAGAGATTCTCTCTTCCATCTCTTGTATTCTGTTGGTGATGCTTACTTTTGTGGTTCCTGATCTTTTCTCCAAGTTCTCCAGCTCAAGGGTTTTCTCATTTTGTGTTTTCTTTATTGATTCTAATTCTGTTTTCATGCCTTGCACCATTTCTTTCATGTGTTTGAATTTGGATTCCTGTCTCTCTACGATGGCCTCTATTTCTTTTTTCATTTCCTTCTTATATGCCACTAATTTTTCCTCTACTTGTGTATCTATTTGTTTGGCTATGTTTGCCTGTGTTTCTTTAAGGATATTGTCTATTTCTTCTTTCTTTGCTTCCAATTGACTGGCCATCTCTTTGAAAGACTTGTTCATTTCCTCCTTATGAGCCTCAAATAATTGGGCAAGCATGGCTTTAAAATCATTTTCCTGTGCTTCTGCTGAATTGGTGTATCCATCGATTTTGGGGTTTGCTGGTGAAGTCATGATGTCCTGATTTATGTTGGAAGTGTTCTTTCGCCTACCTCTGGCCATTGGCTTATCTGAAACCTTCCCTGTTTGTTTTTGGATTCTGCAGATCAGACTGGTGCTGTCTCTCTCTGGTGTCTGGAGAGTTCTTCAGGAAGCTGAGCACTCTCAGCGGGTGCTGAGGACTAGCTGTACAGGCAGGTCTCTTGGCCGAGATCGTGGTATCCGGGGCTCTCTGCTCTCTGGTTTGGCCCTGCTTCTTTGATGTGTTCCGCCAGTTCTGTGCTGCTGTCACTGCCAGGTTCTGAGGTCTTGCTGCAGCTGGAGATTTCAGGGTGGTCACTTCAGCAGGGATGGGGTAATCAGGCTCTCTGTTCTCTGGTTTGGCCCTGGTTAGTCTTAAACTGGAGGGCTGTGGTGCCCCGCCAGTTCAGTACTGCTCCGCTGCCACGTCCTGCTGTAACTCGCACATCAAACTTTTTACACAACCCTTTAACAGTAGTGTTAGTGTGTATCAATTTACACACTCAGGTAAGGAGGTGGAGGCCGAGAGTGGCTTACATATGTCACTTTTTGGTACTTGAGGGCTGTATACAGTTAAAGGACTTCATTCTTTTTTTTTTTTTTTCAATGCAGTTTATTCAGGAACCTTGAACAATCCTCGGACCCTGGGGAAAGCCAGCCCACAGCTTAAATAGCCTCTGGGTAGCCAACCCAGGCGTGCCACATGGGCAATGCAGATAGGTCCACATACATGGAAGCAAGCCAGATCCTCAGCCTTAGCCAAATGTGGAATTGTTTGTGACAGAGAGCACTCACCATCGGGAAGGTGGAAGGCAGAAACCAGCTCCATCTTTAAGGCATAGCATTCCGCAGCTCTCTACAGTTCCCCCTTTTTGTCTTAGACGCATCAGGCAAGAGTAGAGGTCTGATCTCTGATATTAGAAATAAATTGGGACTTTGTACCGATGTTCATTTAGGTGTCATCCACCCAAAGAGCATCAGACCCTTCTGATACCTTTTTCTCAGAGGCGGGACCTGGGGCATCAACCCGCATGCAATCAGACATGCTCTTCTCTGGGTCGAAAGCGGCTGACCCTGAGTGCAGTGTTTAGCCTCGCATCCTGAGCATATCATTTTAGCTTTTTATGGTATCCAACCATGCTTGGGAAGAATGTCCTGCTTCAATGGCTGTAAAGGCCTGAATGATCATGGCTGCATCACACTGTTGTGAGACTCTAATCTTGCATATATACCACAGGCAAACCAAGGAGACCAACAACACCAGAAGGCCTGCTAACGCTCCCATGCCCGCCCATTCCTTCAGATGATTCATGGCTGCAGCAATCCATGTTGATAATCCTGTGGCTCGTCCTGCGTCCACTCTGGTAGAATTTACTGTGACAATGGCCACTCTCAGCTGCTCCATCGTAGTATCGAATTCTCAGACCCTGAATAATCATTTAGCCAATGTAGCTCATGCCTTAGTTGTACATAAAGGAATTAATGCTCAACTAAAAGGAAGCTTGATGGTGGTCAATCAGAGGATTGACCTCTTGCAGGAGCAAATTAATACCCTATGGCAAATCGCTCAACCTGGCTGTCAATGAAAGTATGCTGGACTTTGTGTCACTAGCATACAACATGAGAATTTTTCCTGTGCTGCAAATCTGTCTAAACAATTGTCGAGCTATATTTTAGGTAATTGGACTGGAGAATTCGATACTACGAAGGACTTCATTCTTAAATGTAATGTTTACTGCTAATTTCCTTAACTTTTAAACTACTTTTTGTTTTTTTTATTCTCTTTGCACTGTTATATTTGGTAAACATGTGTGTTCCATGTTGTGTGTGGCGATCAGAGGATAACTTCCGTGAGTTGGGTAGGTCTTTATGTCTACCATAAGTGTCTCAGGAATCAAAGTCATGTCATCTGGATTGGGAGCCAGTGACTTTTTTGGTATCAGATGATCCTGTGTTCATTATTCATGTTATTCTAAGCATGGGAAAATTGTCTGTGGCTTACTCTCTTCTATCACATCACTGCTACTTCCATCAACAATGGAAGAAACATTATGCAATTCTCAGGTGCATTTTTATTCCCAGTGGGTGTTCTTACAGAAAAGAAACATATAATCACTTGTAGTCTGGTATAAATTGTCAGAATGATGCACAATTAGTGAACTGATGTGTGAACTCCTGCCCCCTGGATATCTACGCTATAGAGTGCTCATTAGCTTCAGAATGGGGCACTGTTTTAGCTCTATTTCTTTGCAAGTAGCAACTCCCCTAGGGTTCACATAATATGTATTTTTCCCTTCTTAAATTGCTTTAGTAACGAGTTTTGTGTATGATAACTACTGGAATTCCAGCATGTCTCAGCAAGTAGAAGCTGACCATGCTAACTAACCTGCTTCTGAAGAGAGGAATGTATCATTCACTGTTGTAATTGGGACAATGCACAGAAGTCCTGTGCAAGGCTCTCTCATCCCTTTTCTTCAACAGAAAACTTGTTCTGTCTGTATGCCCTCACTTATTGGTTTTTATGTCAGTCATTAGATTTATAGGTTATTGAAGGCAGAGTCCTATCCTATATGTCCTCTAATGCTGCTAATATCTAAATGGCTACCTAACAATAGTAAATATATGTTACTAGATATGTGTCCAAATCTATTAAATAAAAAACACTGAATTTGAAACCAAATAAATTATCATGTGAGTACTTGATTACTAATTGTCACAGGGAACAGTATAATGCATGAGGATAAATAAAATATCTCTATACTTTATTTTTAGAAACTAAAGATTTTACTAAAAAATGTCAAAAACAATGTAACTTATAACAAAAAAATGAACGAGGAAAAAATTTTATATACTTAAAATGAATATGTCCATGACTGAAGTTATTTTAATAAATATTCAAATTCTCATTATAATATATGTATGTGTATCAAATGTATTTCTATGCACTCACATGCTTTTATTCACCCATCTATGTTTATAACAACTTCTATATTTATATTTATCAGTCACATACACATATCATAAAGGACCAGACAGAGAGGAAAAGTTTCCATGTTTATAGAAGAAAAGATTAAAGACTATAAGAGCACATTCTCAATGACAATTAAGGACATTGGAGTCTCACAATGGAAAGATTAAATGAAAGGCAAGTCATTTTAGCTTTACCTTGACTATCTGTAATTACAGAATTACTGAAGTTGCACACATATATGTTAATAAAAATTTTTTAAAGTCAACAATAATTTGAAAATTATCTTTGAGTGAAAAATTAGATGTGAGGTAATACATAATTTTATAATAATCACACGGTGTCTTTTTTCAGATATCACAACTTCTTAAGAATCAGGTTTGGACACAAAGAACCAACAAAAAAAGAGAACTTCAGACCTATCTCTCTTATGAACATTGATACAAAAATACTCAATAAAAACTTGCAAACTGAATATAAAAACACATCAAAGATATCATCCACCACGACCAAGTAGGCTTCATCCCAGGGATGCAAGGGTGGTTCCACATACGGAAATCCATCAATGTAATCCACCACATAAACAAACTGAAGGAGAAAAACCACATGATCATCTCTTTAGATGCTGAAAAAGCATTTGACAAAGTCCAACACCCATTCATTTTTTAAGTCTTGTAGAGACCAGGGATATAAGGCACATACTTAAACATAGTAAAGGCAATATACAGAGAGCCTATAGCCAACATCAAACTCCATGGAGAGAAAATTAAATCAATCCCACTGAAATCAGAGACAAGACAAGGCTGTCTACTCTCTTCAAAATAGTACTTGAAGTCCTAGTCAGAACAATAAGACAACAAAAGGAGATCAAGGGGATACAAATCAGAAAGGAAGAGGTCAAAGTGTCACTATTCTCAGATGATATGATAGTATACACGAGCCACCCCAAAAATTCAACCGGAGAACTTCTTCAGCTGATAAACACCTTCAGCAAAGTGGCAGGATACAAAATCAACTCAAAAAAATCAGAAGCCCTCCTCTATACCAAAGACAAAAGGGCCGAGAAAGAAATCAGGGAAACAACACCCTTCACAATAGCCACCAAACATAAAGTACCTTGGGGTGACACTAACCAAGCAAGTGAAAGACCTGTTTGAGAAAAACTTCAAGTCTCTGAAGAAAGAAATTTAAGAAGATATCAGAAGATGGAAAGATCTCCCGTGCTCATGGATTGGTAGGATTAACATTGTTAAAATGGCCATCCTGCCAAAAGCAATCTACAGATTCAATGCAATGTCCATCAAAATATCAACTCAATTCTTTACAGACCTTGAAAAAAGATTCTCAGCTTCATATGGAGAAACTAAACACCCAGAATCTCCAAAACAATCCTGTACAACAACAGATCATCTGGAGGTATCTCCATCCCGGATCTCCAGTTGTACTACAGAGCAATAGTAATAAAAACTGCATGGTATTGGCATAAAAACAGAAAGGAGGATCAATGGAACTGCATAGAAGACCCAGAAATAAACCCACACATCTATGAATACTCGATTTTTGACAAAGAAGCCAAAACCATTCAATGGAAAAAAGACATCATCTTCAACAAATTGGGGTGGTGCAACTGGATGTCCACATGCAGAAAAATGAAAATAAATCTATATCTATCACCCTGCACAAAACTAAAGTCCAAGTGGATCAAAGACCTCAGCATAAAGCCAGATACTCTAAATCTGTTAGAAGAAAAAGTAGGGAACAGCCTAGAACTCATTGGCACAGGAGACAACTTCCTGAAAAGAACACCAACAGCACAGGCTCTAAGAGCAACAATCAATAAATGGGACCTCATGAAACTGAAAAGCTTCTGTAAAGCAAAGGACACCATCATCAAAACAAAATGCCTGCCTACAGATTGGGAAAGAATCTTCACTAACCCTTTATCTGACAGAGGACTAATATCCAGTATATACAAAGAACTAAAAAAGCTGAAAAGCAGCAAACCAAGTAATCCAATTAAAAAATGGGGAATAGAGTTAAA
Organism: Meriones unguiculatus; assembly: GCF_030254825.1. NCBI lineage: Eukaryota > Metazoa > Chordata > Mammalia > Rodentia > Muridae > Meriones > Meriones unguiculatus. Next base: position 9,414,328 of record NC_083353.1, read on the forward strand.
CAGAGAATTCTCGACAGATGAATATCAAATGGCAGAGAAACACTTAAAGAAATGATCAACCTCATTAGCCATCAGGGAAATACAAATCAAAACAACCCTGAGATATCACCTTACACCCATCAGAATGGCCAAGATGAAAAACTCAAATGACAACACATGCTGGAGAGGTTGTGGAGAAAGGGGAATTCTCTTCCACTGCTCGTGGGAATGTAAACTGGTACAACCACTCTGGAAATCTATCTGGCCCTTTCTAAGACAATTAGGAATAATGCTTCCTCAAGACCCAGCTATACCACTGCTAGTTATATACCCAAAGTTTGCTCAAGTACACAAAAGGGATACTTGCTCAACCATGTTTATAGCAGCTTTATTTGTAATAGCCAGAATCTGGAAACAACCCAGATGTCCATCAACGGAGGAATGGGTACAGACATTGTGGTATTTTTACACAATGGAATACTACTCAACAATCAAAAAGGAGGAAATCATGAAATTTGCAGGCAAATGGTGAGATCTAGAAAAGATCATTCTGAGTGAAATATCCCAGGAGGAGAAAGACAAACACAGTATATACTCACTTATATAAACCTATAAGATATGATAAACATAATGAAATCTGTACACCTAAAAAAGATAATCAAGAGAGCGGACATGGGGTAAGATGATCAATCCTCCTTTAGAAAGACAGATGGGATGTGCATTGAACGTATGACAGGAGTCTACCGAGCGCATCTGAAAGACTCTAAGTAGCAGTGTTTTCAAAGCAAAGATTCATGACCAAAGCTTTGGCAGATTACAGGGAATCATAAGAAAGGAGGAGAGTTAGTCTGATGTGGAAAGGATAGGAGCTCCACAAGGACCAAATATATCTGGGCACAGGGTCTTTTCTGAGACTGACATTCAACCAAGGACCATGTATGGATATAACCTAGAACCTCTGCTCAGATGTAGCCTGTGGTAGCTCAGTAACTAATTGGTTTCCCAAAGTAAGGGGAACAAGGACTATTTCTAACAGGAACTCAATGACTGGCTCTTTGGCCTCCCCACCCCCCAAGGGAGGAGCAGTCCTGTTAGGCCACAGAGGAGGGCTTTGCAGCCAGTCCTGAAGATACCTGATAAAACAGGATCAGATGAATGGGGAGGATGCCCCCTCATCAGTGGACTTGGAAAGGGGCACGGTGGAGATGAGGGAGGGAGGAAGGGACTGGGAGGGAATGAGGGATTGGGACATGGCTGGGATACAGAGGTAATAAAATGTAACTGATAAGAATAAAATAAAATTCAAAAGAAAAAGAGTATAAAAAAACTCAGGTTTGGATAAGAATTGTAATCTATAAGCTATGCTATTTAATAACCATATTTCAAAATATATTTGTATATGAAAATATCACAAAACAGCTGAAGTTTATGAACCTTGCATAAATTTACTATATATTAAAATACATATATTTACTACATATTAATTATATTCAGTAAGGGTTTTAGAAAATATTTGCTTGGAACAATGCATTTAAGTGACAGAAGTAGTCATTTTCCATCAGTCAATTATATATTCTCTACTTGTTTTCTGTCTTGGGTTTGGTGGAAACACAGACTCTTTCTTTCTCATGATGGGGACTCCCCGTCTCTGGTGTTTTTGTGCCCACCGATCAGCCTGGGAAGGTGATCAGGACTCGCAGGCGTGTGGCTCTGGTCTGGGGACTTAGTGCCTGCTTGACCCAGGATCTCTTCCGGGTTCTGGCTGGGTGACCTGTGAGTGGACCCAACTGATTCCCATGCCATGGGGGTTTCCTCTCACCTGGGAAACACGATTGCTGTTGTTTTAGGGCCCAAAGTTCAGTCTTTTGGTCGCTGTACTGAAAATGTTGTCCTTTTTAGATGAGGTGTTCTCCTGGTGCCACCATCTTGGCCTCCCCCAACTCTTTCTTTCTTATATGTTAAGCGCTGTGTTTCTTTGCCTCACAGTCCCTTACCTGTTCATGCTCAATCATGAACATGCAAGTGCTGCCTTTTCATGGTAGAGTCCTCACTTTTACAGACCTTTTAACTCTGTTGAGAGTAGAGATTTGGTACCCTTTCTTTGTGTCACACAGCATTGTTGACAATTTGATGCTTTATTAATCATGAGGTAGAGGGAATGCTTTTTTGGGTCTCTGAGCGCTGAACCATGATTTAGATGTAGAGTAATATAATTTGGGCTAGTATCTAAAATAGTTTCTTATATAAAACATGATTTCCCAAGTTCACAGGTCACAAATATGTTGGTTCTCACTGGCCTTCACAAGGAATCTTTCATTAAACTGCATTATTGATTGACTGACAATGTATTTTCTAAGAAAGTCAAGGGAATAAAATATTAATAAATTCCTATGAATTTGAAGTGCTAGATATTAATTCATTTTATATGGAAAGACCATCAAGCTTGCCTACTTCTTGATTCATTGAGAATAAATGTCTCCAATTTCTTCCAGGAGGAACAGGGAGAATCTCAAAATTTATTCTATCATTTAAAAATGCAAAGAAGTTCAATGTATTATCAAAAGTATTCATAGAAGAAGAGAAGAAAATTGTAAAAATTCTTAGGTCATTAGAGAAATTTCCAGAATTATAGACCTACTTCTCTTATAGAAAAATGTTCAATTTCCCTTTCTTAGGATTTAATATTTCCTTTTAATTGATAACTTTTATAAGTGTCAGATGTTGGGGGCAAGAAAAATGAGTCCATTTGAGAAAAGAACAGCCTGTGAAAGCGTAGTCAGCAGAAGTTTCAGGGAAGGAGGTTCTTGCTTAAAAGAGAATGGGAAAAGATTCCGGTGAAAATTTGATAACAAAATCTGGAAGCCAGCAAGAAGGCAGTTACCAATGGTTCCTCTTGTTCTTATTGCTTTCCCATTACTGATTCTAGAAAGCTGAGTACATAAGACTTCTGGACAGACATTTGTATATGTAGCTTTGTCTTTTTTGTGTCTGTGAATGGAACATAAACTGGTTACAGTTGGGCATATTAAAGGGATACTGAAATCAAGAGATATGATTAGGATGATTTGAAGGGGTTAGACTCAATCATGTCTACCTCAAATTGTGGACCAGCTCTGCTTCCTGTAGTAAATATAAGAATATGTGGGAAGTTGTTATCAGTGCATAAAAAATTGTAGATATTAAGACTACACTTATATGTGTATATAAGAGCAATTTTTTATAGATCATTGTTAATGGACTATGCTGGTTTAGTAAATTAGCAGCTTTAGATTCTATTTAAATACCATAACATCATTAGCACTGAATAGTTTGCTAAGATTCTAGCACCAGTCCTTGTTTCCCTCATTTTGAATGGCTTTTAAGTCATTAAGTTAGAGAGGTGTTAGTTACCACCAAGGTATGTGTGCCATCACTGAACCGTTAGGGTTATCATGCAATGATATTGGTTGATGCTCTTCATAGGTGTCCTGAATGTGTAGAAATGTTGTTTGCTTTTCTCATTTGTTAGTTTTAGCTGTGCCTTTTGGTATCTTAGAAAGCTAGTCCCCATAGCGGTGGCATTCAGCTCAGAACATTCCGGGCTCTGGTTCTGAAATGCATCGTGTCTTCAGCAATATGCACTCATAACAGTGCTGGACATCTAGAGGGAACAGCAATAGGCTGTATGATTTGAAGTTCTCTTGATCAGCTCAGCCAACAACTCAACAGAGAGCTTCTCATTCAGGGGATTAAGGGTTCCTTGGGTGGTCATTATCTCTTGGAGAAATTACCTCCAGCCCGATGAGTTACTCCATTAAATCTATATATGTATATTTATACACAGAATTATGTATACTACATTTTAAGGTAAATAATTAATAATATGATTCTTAGTGACTTTTTCAGTTTTTACTCCTCATCAAGGAAACTTCTGTTTGTAACAGAGAGAAGTCGTTACAGAAAAACCACAGTCAATCAAATACAGAGTTGTGGAACACAGACCCAATAGATATATCTAGAAAAACAAACAAACAAAAACACTCCTGTACCTAAGTTTCAGAGAGCACTTTGGAAGAAGAGGTGGAAAGATTGTGAGGAGATTGTATACCCCAGGAATGTGAGAAATTACACAGTAAATTCTGATCAACATGCATGTCTGAATGTGTGCTGCATAAGAGTGATACCAATGAACAAGACTGAGTGGGGAAGTGAATGAGGAAGAGCTCATGAAGCCCCAACAGGGCACAGACAACTGTATAGGTAACCTAAGAATGCTGAGAGGAGGAGATGTGTCTTCCCCAGGGGAAAATTCACCAATTAAGTGTCCAGTGCCAAATTGTTGGCCCTAAAAATGTGCATGCAAGTAACACTATACTGACTAGATAGTTTACTGCAGAATATATATGTCTGTATACATATATACATACATACATACATACATATATACATACAGATGTACATATGCAATAAAAATGAATTGAAAAAAAGAGGCTATGAATGTGCAGTAGAACATCAAGAAGTATATGGGTGGGTTGGTGGAAGGAAAAGAAAGGGATAAACATAATGACATTATAATCCAAAGAAAAAATACACATAAAATAAAATAAATATATCTTAAAACAATTTCAAATGTTTACGTGAATAACTGTAGATGCAGTTCTTAGAAGAGTGATACTTAACTTACTGACTTTAATGACGAAGTTAATATAAAATGATTTCTGTCATTAGAAATCTCCTAGAACAGAGAGGGCTAATCAGTAGACTCAAGTACTGGGTACCCCAACCACAGAAGAATTAATTAGAAAGTTCTATTAAACTAGCATACATGTATTTGGTCTTTGTACATGTTTGGTTATACATGGAAAACCAACCATGAGATGGCCTTTGGCTCTCTGCATTTTATAGATTCAGGAATTTATGACAGAGTGTAATTAATATCCTAGCAGGTTATCACTGACATCAGAGTTCATACTAGACCCATATCTTTACACTTGATATTATCTTATGAACTAAAATTCTGATGTGAAAGGGAAACACAGAAGGCTGTCAGGATGCGGCCTGCTGTCAGTCAATAATGATGCAGAGGCAGAAGAATTGGCATAAGTCTGAGGTTAGCATACCCTACACAGAGAATTCCAAGTCAGCCTATCTCACACCAAAACAGAACAAAACAAATAACACTGGCAACAACAATAAAAGGAGGTCGTTTGAAATCAGGATAAAGAAAGTAGCAAACAATAAATTTTTAAAAAGAATATTTTAGCCTTTGGAGAATTAACTGAAAGTTTTGCAATTAACATGGGATTCGGCTGGAATATTAGAACACTTTGAAGTTTGAAGATGAAAAATCACAGAATAACAAACAAAAGTTTTCTGATCAAATTCCTGGGTTGCACATAGGTAATATTTCTGAGTTCATATTTCTCTTAAGTGTAACAAAGAGCATGTATTCATTGCTAAATATTTATATTGTTATATCAAAGAGGTAAAATAACTTTCCTAGTGGTAGGAAAACTTTTAAAATTTCATAGTGTTTGTTTTTGTGTACCAGTTTAAAATATTGATTTATATTAAATTTTAATAGTGTTTATTTTTATTATAAACACAATAGCCTTTCCTTAATTTTTTCTATAGGGAAAAAACGTAGAGAGAGAGGGAAAGTGTTGTGAACATTTTGGTTTATGATATGTAAACATGTTTTTGTTAAAATTCCAGGTGGAAGTTTTAGTTTTTCACACCTGTTAAGTGTCTCGTAGGGAACATGGTCTTTGCCAAGTGCAATTAGTTGAATTCTGAGGACTTAGAGGACGAAAGTATGAGAGCCTAGAGGAAGAAGGCATAGCTGCTTGGAGGAGGATCTCTGTCTGCTGGCTAGTCCTGCTGCTGATTTTGCTGTTTGCTGATTTGCTGGTTATCTGGACTTCTGGATTTCTGGACAACTGATATTGGTATTGCCCCCAAAAGAATGCTCAATCGTCATTCAGAAAGACAAACTGGATAGACAACAGAAGAAGGTGAAAACAAGGAACAAGAAAGGAGCCTACCACAGAGGTCCTCTGAAAGACTACCCAGCAGGGTATTAAAGCAGATTCTGAGACTCATAGCCAAACTTTGGGCTGAGTGCAGGGAATCTTATGAAAGAAGAGGGAGATACAGAAGCTCCGTAAAGGGAGCAACAGAACTAAAAAAATTTGGCACAGGGCTCTTTTCTGAGATTGATATACCAAACAAGGACCATGCATGGAGATAACCTAGAACCCCTGCTCAGAAGTAGCCCAAGGCAGCTCAGGATCCAAGAGGGTTGCCCAATAATAGGACCAGGGACTATCTCTGACATGAACCCATGGGCTGGCTCTTTGATCACCTCCACCTGAGGAGGGAGCAGCCTTACCAGTCCACAGAGGAAGACAAAGAAGCCAGTCCTGAGGAGACCTGATGGAACGGGAAGAGGACGACCCCTATCATTGGACTGGGGGAGGGGCATAGAATAAGAAGTGGGAGGTGATAGGGACGGGAGCTACAGCTGGGATACAAAATGAATAAACTGTAACTGATAAAAAAATAAAAAAAAAGAAGAAGAAAAAGAAGAGGGAGATAGAAAGACTTGGAAAGGTCTGGAGCTCCACAAGGAGAACAACAGAACAAAAAATCTGGGCCTAGTGGTATTTTCTGAGACTGATATTCCAACCAAGGACTGTTTGTTCATGGATATAACCTAGAACCCCCGCAAAGAGATAGCCCATGGGAGCTCAGTATCCAATGGGCATCCTAGTAAGAGGAACAGGGGCTGTCTCTGACATGTACTCAGCAGCTGGCTCTTTGATCAGCTCATCCCGAGGGTGTGCAGGGAGCAGCCCTAGCAGACCACAGAGGAAGACAGTGCAGGCAGTGCTGATGAGACCTGATAGGCTAGAGTTTGATGGAAAGGGAGGAGGTCCTCTACTATCAGTGGACTGGGAAAGGGGCATGGGAGGAGATGAGGGAAGGAGGAAAGGGGAGATTGGAAAGGGAAAAAGGTGGAGCTGCAGCTGGAATAAAAAAATGAATAAATTGTAATAAATAAAAAAATCATATTTAACAAAAAGAATCCTACAAACCTAACCAGCTGAAAGTAGCATAGAGAGCTCTGCCTGCTGTCTCCACTAACCTTCTTTTCCTCCTACCCAGTGTTGGGGGGTTGGAAGGGAGGTATGAGCATTTAATAATGCTAAATAAAGTTGGTTTGTTAAAATTCAAGGTCAACAGGAGAGGGGAGGGGAATAGAAAGAGAGAGAGAGAGAGAGGTCAGCATTGCTTCAAATTCCTGAAATAAGTCAATGTGCCTCGTCAGGAGCTCAAAGACAATTGATGTGATTTATGCTGTGAGGAAATGGGAGGTGGGGCTTTCTGGAAAGAGCTGGTAACTTTGCAATACAGCTAAACTGGAGTGAGAAGTGAGATATCTCAGCATGCAAAGAAAGCACCTGCTGCCAAACATCATCGATCCCCAGAACCCACATAGTAAAAGAAAAGAACTCACTCTTGAAAGTTGACCTCTGATGATCTACACACACAAACACCATGTATGCACTGACACATGTACATAAATTCATTTTTTAAAAGCTCAGTTTTTTAATGCAAATAAGATCTTATTATTGCTTACTTAGATTTCCCCATTAACATCTTGCTGTTAGTCTTTGAAAACATTACAAACACGAAAACCTACATTTTTAAAAGACAAGTTGAATTTTAGAAAGTGCTGAAAAAAACAAAATACCTTCTTTCATCTTTCACATTTTCTGAATTTCCAATATGCATTTACATCCAAAACAAAGACTCAAACTCAATTCCATCAAATTTTATTTAATTATTTCATTCCAGTATTGCTATTGATATATAGAAACTGCTTTTCCATACACTACACACTCTTGTGTTGCACACTTAACATTTGCTTACTTTAAGATCTAACCATCTACATATGCTTTTGACTTGTATGCATATTTCTTCAAGTCAATTCCTAACATTACTTAACTTATAGTGGAGAATGAGGAGGGCTATTTACCTAGCAGACTTTTTTGTATTTACAACTATATATTCATTTACTTATTTTCTTTTATTGAAAATAGTTTTTTTTTCCTTATATGTTATATCCTGTTTATGAGTCCCTTACCTTTCTCCTCCCAACTCCTTTCCACCTACCCTCCCACCTACATCTACTCATATTTTGTCTCTCTTTAGAAAACTAATAATCTTACCCCAATCTTCACTTAGAAAGACAAATGGGATGGACATTGGAAGCAGGAGAAAACAAGAAACAGGACAGGAGCCTACCACAGAAGGCCCCTGAACAGTGTACCAAAGCAGAGTTTGAGACTCATAACCAAACCTTGGGCAGAGTGCAGGGAATCGTATGAAAGAAGGGGGAGTTAATATGACCTGGAGAGGACAGGAGCTCCACAAGGACCAAGTATATCTGGGCCCAGGGGTCTTTTCTGAGACTGTTTCTCCAACCAAGAAACATGTAATGATATAACCTAGAACCCCTGCTCAGACATACAGACATAGCCCATGGCAGCTCAGCCTCCAAGTGGAGTCCCTAATTATGGGAACAGGGACTGTCACTGGCATGAACTCATTGGCTGGCTCTTTGACCTCCCTTTTCCCCTCCTCAAGAGAGAGGAACAGCCTTGCTAGGCCAACAGAGGAGGACATTGCAGCCAGTCTTGAAGAGACCTGATAAACTAGGATCAGATGGAAGGGAAGGAGGGCCTCCCCCATCAGTGGACGTAGAGAGGGGCAGGGAAGAGATGAGGGAGAGAGGGTGGGATTAGAAGGGAATGAGGAGGGGCTACAGCTGGGATACAAAGTGAATAAACTGTAACTAATATTAAAAATAAAAATTTAATTTAAAAAGGAAACTAATATTCGTCTATGGGATTATAATGAATACAATATAATAAATAGAATAGAATGAAATATATAGTAAAATTAAACAAAAATCAATAAAAGACAAAACAAACAAACAGAGGGAAAGGAGGCCAAAAGAAGACATAAAACACAAAGATCCACTTATTTGCAGATTCAGGAATCCCGGAAGAATACTAAACTGGAAACCATATTATACACACAAAGAACCTGCAGGATAAAAACAGAAAATGAGGACTGAGCATCTTCCCTAGGGTCTTCCTTGTTGTTTAACTTCTTTAGGACTATAGATTTTAATATGTTTATCCTATGTTATGTGTGTAATAACTACTTATGAGTGAGTATATACCATGTGTGTCTTTCTGCTTTTGTAATACCTCATTCAAGATGATCTTTTCTAAGGGACAGTAGGATTGGGAGAAGGTGAGGGAGGGCCCACAGCCAGATACAAAGTGAATACACTGTAATAAGTAATAATAATAAAAATTTAAAAAAAAATAAAAAGAGAAGAAAAATACAAATAAATGAAAAATAATGAGATAGAACTTTTAAGGGAGAGACCTGGCATGACAGCATGAGACCGGGAACCTCAAAGACGCTACTGAGTTCATGTTCTCTTGGTCATCTAGCGCTAGACACACAGTCTATGCTGAAAATTAGTGTGTTTCCCCTGTAAGGATCTCTTGAAGGAAATAGAATTTCAATTTGCAGATGGTTATCAACTGAAGATTGCTCCCAACTGTGGTTGGAAGTGTCTACTCACTTCTACTTTCAGGTGTAGACACTATCTAGGGCAGAGTTGTGCAGACCTTGAGCATGCTGCCTCAATCTCCGTTAGTTTATATATGCATTGAACATGTTGGTTATGGAGTCTTCTTTTCTTGGTGTCCTCCATGACTTCTGGCTCTTACATTCTTTCTACATCCTCCTTTCCGAGGTTGCCTGAACCCGAGGAGGGAAATCTGGTGAAAACCTTCCATCTAGGGATGAGTATTCCGAGGTCTCTTCCTCTTTGTGTAGTGTTGTTTTGGTCTGTGTCTGTATTTCTTCCACCCTGTTGAAGAAGGAAGCTTCTCTGATGATGGCCAAACAAGGCAATGCTCAGATTTGCCATTCTGGGTCCGGGATATCTCACTGAACATGATTTTTTTTTTCATTTCTTTTTAAACAGCTGAGTAATATTTTATTGTGTTAATGCCACACATTTCTTTATCCTTTATTCTGTTGAGGGACATCTAAGTTGTTTGCAATGTCTGACTATTATGACTAGAAAAGCAATCAATACGGTTGAGCAAGTGTCACTGTGTAGAATAAAGCGACTTTTAGGTATATTCCCAAGTCTAGTATAGATGGTTCTTGAGGTAAATTGATTATGCTATTCCCAAGGAATTGCCACAAGGATTTCCAGAGTGGCTTTACAACTTTGTACTCTCACCAGCAATGGATGGGTGTTCCTCTCACTCCACATCACTGCTAATGTGAGCTGTCATTGGCTTTATTAATTTTAGCCATTCTGATTGCTGTAAGATGAATCTCAATGTATTTTTGATTTACATTTCCCTGATAACTAAGGCTACTAAATGTTTCTCAACTATTGAGTTTTGAGAATTCTCTGTTTAGCTCTATTATCCATATCATAAACTGGATCATTTGTTTTATTGATGTTTTTTTTTTTTTTTTTAATTCTTCATTTGTTTTAGATGTTAACCCTCTAGTGAATGTGTACTTTGTAAAATTCTTTTCCCATTCTGAAGTATGACATTTTGTTTGGGCAAGAGTGGCATTTCCCTAACAGAATCTTTTTACTTTCATAGGGTCTCATTGATTAATTGTTGGTCATACTGCCTGTGCCAATGGAAGGTACATTTTTGTTCCAATATGTCCAAGGCTATTCCCTACACTTTATTCAGTGTATCTAGTTTTATGCTGAGGTATTTGGTCCATTTGGAGTTGAGTTTTTTGCAGAATAGTAAGTATGGATCTATTCACATTCTTGTTCACGTAGCCATCCAGTTTGCACAGCACCATTGTTGAAGATACTGACTTTTCCACTGTGCATTTTTAAACTATATTAAAACTCAGGCATGTATGGATTTGTCTGGGTCTTCATGTAAGAAATTGTCCTGTAGCCTGTAATTTTTTTTCATTTTTGAGTTCTTATATGGCTTGGGTATGAGGGTAAATATGGGCCAATACAATGAATTCAGTGATGTTCCTTCTGTTTCTGTTTTGTTGAATAATTTAAGAGGTATTGACGTTAACTGTTCCTTGAAATTCTGGTAGAAAGATGCAATAAAACTATCGGGCCTAGCCCTGGCCATTTTGTTTTGTTTTGATGTGTTTTGCATTGTAGATATTTAATTGTCTGTGTAAATTGCTTGATTTATCTTGATCTAACCTTGTTAAGTTTTATATATTCAGAAAATTATACATTACTTTTAGATTTTCCATTGGGTAGAGTACAGGTTTACAAGTATTTTTTTTAAATAATTACCTAGATATCCTTGGCACCTGTTTTAATGTTTCCATTTTCCTTTAGAATTTTGTTAATTTGGATATTCTTTCTTCACTTTTTAGTTATTGATTGTTTCATTCTATCTACTCATATTGAGTGTGATTTCTTTGTTTTGTTCTAGTGTTTTTAGGTTTTCTTTGAAGTTACTACCAAGAGCACAAGCTCTAAGATCAACCACCAATAAATGGGACCTCATGAAACTGAAAAGCTTCTGTAAAGCAAAAGACACTATCATCAGAACAAAACAACAGCCTACAGACTGAGAAAGGATCTTCAACAACCCTATATCAGACAGAGGATGCATATCCAGAATATATAAAGAACACAAGAAGTTAAACAGCAACAAACCAAATAATCCAATTGAAAAATGAGGTATAAACCTAAACAGAGAATTCTCAGAGAATAGAGGAATATCGAATGGCAGAGAAACACTCAAAGAAATGTTCAATATCCTTAGTCATGAGGGCAAATCAACTCAAAACGACCCGAGATTTCACCTTATACCCATCAGAATGGCTAAGAACAAAGACTCAAGTGACAACACATGCTGGAGAGGATGTTGTGAAAGGGGAACCCTCCTCCATTGCTGGTGGAAATGTACAATTGTACAACCACTTTGGAAATCAGTCTGGCACTGTCTCAAAATATTAGAAGAGGTGTATGTAGTTATACAGCTCGTAGGCATATATCTAAAATATGCACAAGTATGCAACAAGGACATTTGCTCAACCATGTCTGTAGCAGCTTTAAACAAACCAGATGCCCCCAATGGAAGAATGAATACAGAAAATGTGCTCCATTTACCTAGTGTAATACTATTCAGCAATTAAAAACAAGAAAATCATGAAATTTGCAGGCAAATGGTGGGACCTAGAAAAGATCATCCCGAGTGAGGTATCGAAAAAGACCCACATGGTATGTACTCATTTATAAGTCAATATTATACATATAATATAAGATAATCATACTAAAATCTGTATACCTAAAGAAACTAATCAAGAAAAAGGACCCTGGATAAGATGATCCATCCTCACTCAAAAAGGTAAACAGGAAGAGGGAGAAAACAGGAAACAGGACAGGAGCCTACCACAGGAGGACTCTGAAAGACTCTACCCAGCAGGGTATCAAAGCAGATACTGAGGCTCATAGCCAAACTATGTTACATCTGTGCAGGGAATCATAAGAAAGCAGGGGGAGATAGAAAGACCTGGAGAGGACAGGAACACCACAAGGAGAGCAACAGAACCAAGGAATCTGGGACCAGGTCTCTTTTCTGAGACTGATACTCCAACCAAGGACCATGCATGGAGATAACCTAGAACCTCTGCACAGATGTAGCCCATGGCATCTCAGTCTCCAAGTGGGTTCCCTAGCAAAGAGAACAGGAACTGCCTCTGACATGAACTCAGTGTCTGGTTCTTTGATCACCTGCCCTGATGGGGGTGGGCAGCCTCACCAGGCCTGATGAGAGGACTTCGCCTATCAGTGGTTTTGGGCAAGAGGCAGGGGAGGAAAAAAGGGAGGGGATGAGGAAGGGGGTACAGCTGGGATACAAAGTGAATAAAATGTAATTTAAAAGATATTTACAAATTTTTTTCTAGAAACTTAGTGTTAGGATATGGCCTCTTAGAATATCCTGCATTGTGTCCAGTAAGTTTGGAATGATGCAAATTCAGTTTTACGCAATTCTAGAAAGTCTTTCTTTTCCACTTAATTTTTGTCTTGACCCATTTTTCATTTTAGTGAGTTGTTTAGTTTTCATGAGATTATTCTCTTTTTGTTGTTTCAGTTGTTCATATCCCGCGTTAGTCTGTGGTGGGCAGGGTGTTATTTTAATCTTCTTGTATCTATTAAAACTTGCTATGTGTTAAAGTATGTGGTAAGCTTTGGAGATGAGTAACCCAGCTCAATGGCCAAGAAAATACTTAAGCCAAATCATAAAAGAAAAATTTCCTAAAGAAACTGATTCCTACCAAGATACAAGAAGAGTATAGGATACCAAACAAACTGGATTAGAAAAGAAATTCCTCTTGACTCATAATAATCAAAACACTGTATAGAATAAAGGAACATTAAAAGCTGCAAGGGAAAAAATAGACCAAGTGACATATAAAGGCAGGCATAACAGAATAACAACTGACTTCTCAGTGGGAACTCCAAAAGCAAAGGGCCTGGAGAGATGTTCTACAGACTCTAAAAAGAGGCCAGAGATGCCAGGCCGGACTACTCGGCAGAAGGAATATGGCACATAAAAAGGTTAATTACACAAAAGAAAACAAAAGGAATATATAATTCCAGACCAGAAAGCCTAAAGAGGGGCCCACCCCACCACCACTACCACCACAACAACAGCACTTCAACTTAGAGATATTTGCTACTACATCTGGATTTTATGTGGGTAGTTGAGATTTGAACCTGTGTAGGGGAAAGGTCATCTCCACAGCCCTGTGGTAGATTGTTTTAATTTCAAGTTTTTGTTGTTCACTTGATTCTAGTTTAACCTATCAACAGTTCCTTTTGTCCACGGGTTTCCTGTAGCTTAATTGTGATGTTAACCCAAGGTGTTTTTGCAAAGACACCTAAAAGTATCAGCAACTTGGGCAATTGTGTGGCCTAGCATTTCAATTTGGGATTTTCTGCCTGAGGCAGGACAGATTTACATTCCTAATCTTACTGTTATTTGTCATTCTAATACTCACAGAAGTATACCTCCAATTGCGGTTCTCTGCTTTGGCTGCCCATTATAGTGGCTTAAGGACCTTTAGAGAAAGATTGATATCTATAGAGAATCTGATTTAATTAGTTGCTAGAATGTTGCCTCTGTGTATTTTCTTTTGTCCTATTTTGTGGATTCTCAGTTTATAAGCTCACAAGCAGCTCTGAGGTAGAGGCGAGTTACAGAGTTACTGGTAATATAGTATTCTTTGTCTGTCTGTCTTCTCCAGTACCAAGTTCAGCATATTACCTGTAAGGTTCTGTATGGATGACAGTTTCTACTTCCAAGGTCTTGGTTACTATCCTAGAGAATTTAAACTCCAGGTCCTAGCAGCAAAATGCAACAACATTCTCATCAATATGCTCTATTCATAGTCTGGTTAGGACTTGTTAGTACAGGTTCACTTTTCTTTCAGAAATCTAGGAACCCCTTTCAACTTCTACATTTTTTGTCAATATACTTAACATTTTTAAAACAATCTTGTTTAATTTATCAAAAATTGCTAAGTGCTTATGGCTAAAATTGTGTGCTTTTGTAAATTTTTAATTTTATTTTTGTAAACTTTTAATTTTATTTCAGTTTATTTACTTAACATCCCAAGGGTGTCCTTTCCTTCCTCTCCTTCTACTTCCCCCCTCCTCCTTCCCCTCTCCTGTTTTCCCCCGGAAAAAAGGGAGGCCCCATGGCCACATATCAACTCTCCCCAGTACTTCAAGTCACATCATGACTGAGCATATCCTCATCCATGGAGGCAAGGCAAGGCACCCCTGCCAAAAGCAGGCAATAGAGTCCATGTTAGAAATAGCCCTCTCCCTCCACTCACCAGGTGACACATATGAAGACCAATCTTCCAATAGGCCCAAGTATTCTAGGAGCCTAGGGTCATACCAAGCAATGCTCCTTAGTTGGTGTCCCAGCTTTCTATAAGCACCCTTGGGTCTGGATTAGTTCTTTGCTGTTCTTCTTGTGAGGTTCCTTTCCCCTCCAGGTCCTTCCATCTTTCCATTAACACTTCTACAGGCCCTGTGGAGCTCTGCCCCATGCTTGGTGGTGAGTCCCACCATCTGTCTTAACCTGCTGCTGGGTGGAGCCTCCCAGATGACAGTCATGTTAGGCTCCTGTCTGCAAGCAGAGCAGAGCAACATTAATAGTGTCGAGCTAGCTCTTTACCATGGGGTGGGTCTCAGGTTTGGCTAAACTTTGGTTTTACCCTCAATTTTTGTTCCCTCTTTTTCTCTGAACTTCTTGTAGACAGGGTAATTTTTAGATCAGAACTTTTCTGGGTGGTTTGCTGTTCCCCTCCCTCCACTAGTCCTGCCTGGCTAAGGGGTGATCACTTCAGTTTTCATGCTCCATCCCCATTAAGGTCTCAGCTAGAGTCATATGCACATCCTCCCAGGAGCTTTTGCTGTACAAGCATCCAACTTGCCAAAGAGATGCCCTTCTTCAGTTTTCCTTCTTCTTCCCAGGCCTCTCACCTCCCAACCCCATTCTCCCCACATCTGATCTCCACCCTTATTTGCCTCCATCTTGTTTCCTTGTTTCCATTCCATCTCCTGCCCAGTTCCCTCTATTCATCCATTTCTTCTGTTCATTCTGTTTCCATTTCTGAGTGACGTTCCAGCACCCTCCTTTGGGCCTTCCTTGTTTCTTAGTTTCTTTGGGTCTGTAGATTTTAGTATGGTTATCTTGAACTATAGGTCTAATATTCACAGCTTATAAGTAATTTCATACCATGTGCATCTTTCCAGGTATGGTTTACCTCAATCAGGATGTTTTTTTTTTTTTTTCTATTTCTATTGATTTGCCTGCAACCTTAATGATTTCCTTATTTTTAATAGTTAAGTAGTATTCTATTATGTAGATATACTTTTTTGTTCCATCCTTCAGTTGAGAGACATCTAGGTTGGTTATAGTTTCTGGCTATTATAAATAAAGCCACTGTAAGCATAGTTGAGCAAAAGTCTTTGATGTATGGTGGAGCATCTTTTGTGTATATGCCCTGGAATGATATAGGTGTGTCTTGAGATAGAACTATTCCCAATTTCATGAGAAAGCACAGATCGATTTCCAGAGAGTTTAGACAGCAATGGAGGAGGGTTCCCCTTTCTCCACATCCTCTCCAGCATGTGTTGTTATTTGAGTTTCTAATCTTAGCCATTCTGAATATGTATGATGGAATCTGAGAGTCATTTTAATTTGAAATTATCTGATGATTAAGGACATTGAGCACTTTTTAAGTGCTTCTCAGCATTTCAATATTCTTCTGTTGTGAATTATTGGTTTAGCTCTGAACCCCACTTTTTTTTTCTTTTTTTTTATTTATTTTATTTATTTTTTATCAGTTACATTTTATTAACTCTGTATCCCAGCCGTGTCCCGATCCCTCATTCCCTCCCAGTCCCTCCCTCCCTCCCTCCCTCATCTCCACTGTGCCCCTTTCCAAGTCCACTGATGGGGGGGACCTCCTCCCCATTCATCTGATCCTGTTTTATCAGGTATCTTTAGGACTGGCTGCAAAGCCCACTTTTTAATTGAATTATTTGACGTATGGAAAATAATTTTAAAAATAAGATTGCCAAAACAATTCTGTACAATAAAAGAAATTCTGGAAGTAGCAATATCCCTGATTCCAAGCTATACTACAGAACAATAATAATAATAACTGAATGGTATAGGAATAGAAACAGACAGATTGATCATAGAGCCGAATTGAAGACCCAAAAATAAACCCGCACTCTTACAGGCACTTGATTTTTGACAAAAAAGCCCAAACCATGATATGGAAAAAAAAATAAAGATCTTAAACAAATGGTGCTGGTCTAAATAGATATCAGCATGTAGAAAAATGCAAAATGTAAAAAATAGAACTGTATTAATCAGCCTGTACAGAAGTCCAAGCCAAAGTGGTCAAAGATCTTGACATTAAACCAGAGAGACACCTATTAGTGGACTAGGAGAGGAACATGAGAGAAGTAAAGGCAGGGAAGGCGAAATTGGGAGGGAATGACGGAGGGGGCTACAGGTGGGATACAAAGTGAATAAATTGTAATAAATAAAAAAGAATAAAGAATAAATTAAACATAGAAAAAAACCTAGAGACTCTAAATCTATTAGAAGACAAGCTAGGAAAAAGTCTGGAACTCATTGGCATAGAAGACAAATCCCTGAACAGAATGCTAACAGCACAATCTAGGAGATCAACAATCAATAAATGGATCTCTTGAATCTGAAAAGCTTCTGTACAGGAAAGGACACTGTCAATAGAACAAAATGACAGCCTACAGATTGGGGAAAGATATTTACCAATACTGTATCAGACAGAGGACTAATATTTAAAATATACAAAGAACTTAAGAAATGTTTCTTAATTTCTCAACAGTTCAAATGACCTCGCCAGCATTCCAGTAGCATCTTGTATTCATGGGCTAAGGGCTATCCTGATATTACAGTGTTTTATATCTATTCCCTAGTAGGTGCTATATTGCAAAAGGTCCAAAAATTATGTAGTATAGAGCTTACAAAATCAGTCTTTGTTACAGTCTATGGCACATGGAGCATTTAATAGCACTAAGAACTCTAACAGTTAAGCTAAATAGCTTGGTGTTTATAGATTTGGTCTTAGAAGCTGTGGTTGACAGAGTTCAACTTATTGAGCCCATATAAGCCATTTAAGAGGCTTGAGGAAGGATACTGCTCAGTGAAAACAGGTGAACCCACAAGTGGATCCCTATCACCTACATTAAAAATGAGTGTAAATATGTGGAATCTTGAGAACTGAGACAAGTATGCTCAAGGGCTTTCTGGTCAGTTTGTGTAGCCTAAATAGTGATTTCTATTGAGTTAACAACTGTGCCACACACACACACACACACACACACACACACACTCACACACACACACAAAGATAAAAAGTGATTGAAGTAAATACCTGGATATAAACATATACATTTCCTACATCCTTTCTGCACACCATTCACACACACACACAAGCACATTCATATTCACACGTAAACACAGTCTGACAGACATATACACACACATATACTGGAATTTTTTGTTCAATTAAGCCAGCCATCCCTTCATGTAGCCATTAAAACTTATTTTTAATTGCTTACTAAGTGTCAGTACCTCATTTATATTAGTCATATTTCAGAAACTCTAAAGCCACAGGTATTGAATGTTCTATACAGGGTGTGTCTATGCATCATTATAAAAAGTTCTGCTGTAGGGATTATGTATAATTTTTTTAAGGAAATCAGATCTATTTTTCTTGGAAAAGTATCTCAAATGATATTATTAATTTTCCATGTTTGGCTTTGAACTAAGCTTTTATTACACTATTTAAGACAGAAGCTTCAGCTCATTTTGAGTACAAAGGTACAATTTAAGGTTTTCATTAATTGTTAGTGCCAGAAATTTGTCCCATAGGCTTAGGATTTGAATACCAGTTTCCCAGTTTATGGTGCTATTTTAAAGGCTGTACAGCTTTTATGGGGTAAGAATGGGCAGACATAAATAATTAGCAATGCTGATTTTAAGGTTATAGCAGACTGTAGATCTGGCCTGTGGCCTCAGCTTCTTAGACACCTCTTTAGGTGATTGAGAAGGGAAAAGCCAAGATTTGATGAGGAAGTAGGTGAGGTCCTTGGGAACACATGAAATTTCAAAATAGGAAGGGAGAATAAACAGGAAAGAAATAATGAAGAAAAGAAGAAAGAAAGGACAAAAGAAAGAAAGGAAAGGAGGAGAAAGAAGAGAGAGAAATAGAGCAAACTATCTGTAAGTTAACCACTAATTTCTAAATGAAAGGGGTATGAATTTGATATTTGCCTATTAAGTTCACTGACCATCTTAATTTTGCATACATCTCTTTATAATACTAGAAGCAAAAACATTCAGAATCTATATTGCACACATATACTCTTACTATGTGCACAGAGCCAACTCACCTTGTCATCCCTGCTATGGTAGAATGACATATCTTGGAGTCCTCAGCCAAAGTAAACATCACTTCCTATAAGTTGTATTTCTTGGGTATTACGGTCACAGTGACACAAAAGTCAACTAACCAAGCCTTAGAGAACATGAGTTTCTTATTTCACAGTTGAGCAACCAAAGGACCAGAGGCTTGAGCAGCTTGCTAATTCCACACTTCTGGCTTAAATCAGGAAAGGGAGATTGTAACTGAAAGAAACGAATCCAAAGCTGGACTGTCTCCTTCACAAACCAATCAGCAAGGCAGTGGGTCCGAGATGCATAGCTACACATACCAGATGCTAAGGCACAGACGGTCTAAATATTCAGTCCCCAAAGCCCAACATGATTATTTACTTGTGGTTGATTCAGGAAATATTAAAAATAAATGGCAGCCAAAGGAATCTCCTTATGAACACCTACATAGAAAGATCTTCAGGGGTCTCTGTCTTCCATTAGCTCTATATTTCCAGTCTAGGATTTCAGACACCACTGGTGTGCTATTTAACACTGCAATAAATCAGTGTTCCTTTCTTTCTAGTTTTTCAGCCTTCCACAGCCTCTATGGACTGACATAGCCTGGGATGTTTATATTCCATTCCAAATGAACAAGCTTTTACACAGCCCGTAGTTATGAGAATGTCGTAGGATATTTATAGGGCTATCCATCAAGCAGGGGAGACCAATTCTACTTGGTAATTATTATCATAGAAATTCAGGTGAATGTCAGAATGGAGAGTAAAAAATACCCTCCAGAGAAACACTTTCTTCAATTATCTGAGTCTTACTAAAATCCATTTCTTTTACAATTCATACTTTTTATGAACTTCCCTTCTCAGTAATTTGTTTGGAAAACCTTTACTTCAGAGTTATTTAATTTAATAGGTGTAAAATACACACATTTATGTAAATGTATTTCTTCCTTGAAACAGAAAATATAAACACAGACAAGTTCTATTCATCAATAAGAAAATAGACAAAACTTTGTTACACTCAAATCTAGTGACTGACATTTGAAATGTTATACTTTATATCAAATAGTTGGCAAACATAAATTCATTGAACTAAAGTTTAGAGGAACTTTGAGTAGAATTTAAAGTAGAATTAGTAGAAATGTTTTTGCATTTGAGAGGGTATTTTTTTCTCCTTTGGGTGTCACAAAGTCCAAAATATCCTGTGGAAATAAATACTCTGTGGGGTATTGCAGGGTCAAGGCCAAGGCACTCAAATATTTATGGGCTCCTCCTTCTTTCTTTTCCTCTATACTATATTGATTATGAATATGACAGTTTATGGACACTTTGTTTTAGACTACTTTACGATGAAAATATTCTACTTAATCTCTAACACTTATCATACAGTAACTGGTTAAGGATAACATGCCGTAGTATCATACTAATTTATCTTCTTTAATGAAAGTTTCAGCAATGCAGAGCAGAAATCATTGTCTAAAATATGTGCTTAAATCAATTCTCCAAAATTGATTGAGGGTACACAGGACCTTGAACTGACAAAGAAAGACACGAGTTTCATAAAGATGAACATTAAATTCTAAAATAAAGAGAAAGGAAGAAAGAAAGAATGGAAAGGAGGGAGGAAGGAATGGAGGAAAAGGGAGGGATCAGAAAAAAGGTAGAATGTGAGGTACCCGTGAGTTAACAGTGATTTTACAGATAAAAAAAAAAAAAAAAAAAAAAAGATTGGAAGAGTCTGTATCTGGACTGGAGAGATGGCTCAAAGGTTAAGAGCAGGTCTTAACCTGCTCTTCCTAAGGTCCTGAAAATTTCAACTTTCAATTCCCAGCAACCACATGGTAGCTCACAGCCATCTATAATAATGGGATCTAGTGCCCTCTTCTGGCCTGCATGTGTACGTGCAGACAGAACACTGGATACATAATAAATAAATCTTTTTTTTTAAGTCTGTATTTGCTAATTCCTTCTGTTGAATTCACTGACCACTTTCTTTTGATAAACCTCTATGAAATGATCAAATTAATAGAATTCAGGTTGTAATACTTTTTAGGCAAAAATTATGCTACTATTTGCAGTGTAGGGCAGTTAGCAGAATTCCAGCTAACAGAATAGACAGAGTTAGTATGTAAAGAGAAGGAACAAGGTACGAGAGGGGACACAGAGAGGTAAGCAGGTGGAGAACAGATCTGGTGAGAGTGAGGGCAAGAGGACAGAAGACATGTAGAGATGAGAGAAACTGAGGGTGTAGGAGACCTACATCAGGGTAGGCTGATTCAAAGAGGATACGAGGGCGATTCAAACAGTGACTCCTAGAAGCAGAGGCCATAGAGACTGAAGAGGACACATTATAACTGATTTGCCTCCTGACCACCCACAAATCTTCAACCCCAAATCTACCCTGCCTACGAGATGTGCAGATAAAGAACGACCAGATGGAGCAGAGATTGAGGCAAAGGCCAACCAGTGCCTGGCCCAACCAAGACCTACCCTATGGGAGTTTGCCAAACCCCGACACTATGAGTGATACTCTGCTAAGCTTGCAGACAGGAGCCTGACAGCATTGTATTCTGAGAGACTCTACCCAGCAGAGCCTCAAAACAGATGCTGAGACTCACAGCCAAACAATGGGCAATGATCAGGCAGTCTTGTGGAAAAGTACTAGGAAAGAGAACAGGACCTGGAGGTGACAGGATCCAAAAGAAGACCTACAGGGCCGACTAAGCAGGGTCCGAAAGGGCTTTCTGAAGCAGAAGCAACAACCAAGGACCATATGTTATTTTCTTTTTATTTATATATTCCCTTTAAATCCCAGTCCTCTCTCCTCTTGTCCTCTCATCCTCCCTCCTCTCCTCCAGGTCACACCCTCGCACCCTCCCAGCCTTTTAAACTTATTTTCCTCCCCCTAAGCCTCAGAAAAGGAGATCCCCTGCAACCAACCCACCCCAGCACATCAAATCACATTAGGACTGAGCTCATTCTCACCTACTGAGGCCAGGCCAGGCCAGGCAGCCCCATTAGAGAGAGGTGATCAAAAAGCAAGCAAAGTGTCCATGTGATAGACAGCAGCTGGTCAATTTACTAAGAGACCCACATGAAGATCAAACTGCCGGTCGGTTACATATGTGTAGGGGGCCTGAGTTCAGTCCATTCATGTTCTTCGGTTGGTGCTTCCATCTCTGTAAGTCCCCATGAGCATAGGTTAGTTGACTCTGTTGGTCTTCTTGCAGCTTTATTGTCACTCCATGTTCATCTATCCTCACCACCACAGTCTTCCACAGGACTACTACCCAGCTCTGTCTAATGCTTGGCTGTGAGTCTCAGCTTCAGATTTGATGAGCTGCTGGGTGGAGTCTCTCAGAGGACAGTTATGCCAGGCTCCTATCTGTA
Source organism: Meriones unguiculatus (assembly GCF_030254825.1). Lineage (NCBI taxonomy): Eukaryota > Metazoa > Chordata > Mammalia > Rodentia > Muridae > Meriones > Meriones unguiculatus. Next base: position 9,436,760 of record NC_083353.1, read on the forward strand.
AACATAGCAGGATATTCCTATGGTATTAGGGGTTGGGCCAGGCATTGGTTGGACCAGGCATTGGTTGGACATTCCTTCAGTCTGCTTTCTCTTTATCTCTGTACACCTTGTAGACAGGGTAAATTGTGGGCCAAAGGCTTTGTAGGTTGATTGGTGTTTTCCTCCCACGACTATAAGTCCTGCCTGGCTAGAAGGTGGCTTCCTCAGTATCCATGTTCTCCTGCTTGGCGGCTCAGCTAGAGTCATTCCCATATCCTCCCTGGAGCCTGACCTGTCACAGGTCTCCAGTGGTCTCAGCTATGCCCCAGACTTTGGTTTCCCTTTTCTCTCTAAACCCTCCCACTTCTCCTCCCCACTCTGCCCACAACTGATCCTCTTGCCTCATTTCCCTCCCTACACCCTCTCTTAATTATTCATAGAATCTAAATTTTCATTTGCTGTCAAATTGCCAAATTATGACAAAATAAGAAAAAGTAAAATATAGTTGGAAGATGATTTTGTTATAATCCTTTTAAGTGATTCTTCCCACACCCCCCCAAAAAAATACATAACAACCTTAGTATTTTGGGAATTTTCATTATTGTTCAGTTTTTGTTTATTTGTTTCTAAAATTTCTGTTGTTTTTCAAATTTCTTTGAAAATATTCGCTTTATTTAGAATAAAAGAATAGTAATTTTAACAGTCACTGCTGAATTCGACCAGATTGAGTATCTTTTGGCCTAATTTGGCTTTTAGCCTGCATTTTTAATGAGCTTATTGTTATGTCACTCATTCACATTAAGCAGCAATTTTCAAGAATCCCATATGATACAAAAATTAGTGAGACTTTCATTTTCTTAATACAGGAGTAGTAAATACATGCAGGTAGACCTTTAGTTACTGTCTAGGAAATTATATGTATTAATTGATAATAATTTTAAATGTCCCATACACCAAAACTCATGGAGATCTTTCAAATAGTTTTTTAAAGGGATTCTGGAGAAATGGCTCAGGCCTTAAGAGTGCATGCTGCTCTCTCACAGAACTCAAATGCAGGCTCTAGTGCCTACTCTAGGGTGATCACAGTCCACTGACCACCTGTAACTCCAGATACAGGTGGATAATAGTTTTTCTGGACTCTGCAGGTTTCTCACTGCATACACATAATTAAAAATAAAACTCCCATGAATATATTTCTCTACTTTTTGCTGCACACACATTCTGATATGGCACAACAGGTGCAGCTGTGGTATCATGTCCCCACATGATCCGTGTGTAGCCACCACAGACCCCTAACACCTGTCTTTCTCATCTCGCTGACATTTGTTTTAATCATTTGGCCTCCATCTTCACATTGGCTGAAATGGGATAGTTTGTGAACAAACTATCTATTGACTAAAGTAGTTCTTTTTTTTTTTTTTTTTTTTTTTTTTTTTTTTTCAGATTGATGGATGTTTATTGAACACAAAACAAAAACTGACCAGTCACGGACATAACCTGGACTCAGGAGCCAGATTATGACATCAGTCTGTTTCTACAGCAAGTTTTTTAAACAAAAGTCCTTAACCAAATAACAATCAGGTAACCAGGTGTAGGAAGCTGGGGGAGGGGAGGTCATTACATCATTTTAACTAGCTAAACATAATTGATTTTTTTCCAAGTGTATAAAGTAGTTCTTTAGAGTAGTTTTATAATTTGTTTACTTGATGGTGAAAATATTTCAATTAAAGAAAGAAAATTTCAAACATATACCTTAAAATTATTTTATTTTATTTTTCTAATTATCTTGCTTTTAAAATAAATACTATAATTTTAAACTGGGTTGCATAGTCTGGCTAACTTAGAATAGTTTTTCCCTTCCATTGTATACTTAAAGAGTGCTGTTTTATTTCCGTAAGAGGCTGCTAGGGAAGCACGTGCTGAAGGCAGAAAGGCCTGATGCTGGAACAGAGGCTATCAGGCTGCAACAGAAGACAGATGTTATACATCAATTAAGAAATATACCTCAGCAGGCGATCCTAAGAAACCACTCCTTCAATAAGGAAAATTACTCCCAAAGAGAGTTATTTATTTTGATCTGTTCTAAACTTGTCTGGAAAAGCTGGGAAATCCCTTCAGATTGTTTAAAAATACATGAATGGAGACACATAGGGAATGGCTAATAAAAGCCATATTACCCAGACAATGGTAAGCAGAAAATTAAATGAGTCCCAGAAACAGGATCAAGAGCCCTAATAGAAACAACTAAAACTTCCTTCCCCGTACTCACCACTCACAAAGCACTCTGCCTGAATTCTACTTTTTATTTATAATTTTTGATATGGAAACATAAAAAAGAATGCGATTCTAAAAATAAAATTTGTAAAAATACCAATGAATGAGTTTATTTCTAAAACCAAAGGGCATTTGCATATCCTAAGCCATTGCCTCTTTGAAACTAGTATATTCGTAAGTTGGGGCTCTTTTATTTTTCTACTCCTTGTGTCCCTTTGTTTCCTGTTGTTTTGATGCTTTGCTTTGTTTTACCACATTAATTTCTGTATTTTATTTTTCTAAGTTACTGACGTATGTGTTTTGTGTGTTTGTGTGGGTGTGTTGGAGACAAGTGTTTTCCATGGAACATATGTGGAACTCTGAGAACAGCTTTCTGAAGTTTTTTCTTACATTCAAAACTGTTGATGCAAGGGTTTTTGTTTTCTTTTTGAAACTTTTATTTTTTTATAATTTTATTATTATTATAATTATTTATTACAATTTTTTTATTTTATATCCCAGCTATAGTCCCCTCCATCATATCCTCCTGATCTACTCCTCCTTCTTTCTATCCCTCCTGTATCCCTCTCCTAGTCCACTGATTGGGTGGGTGTCTTCCTCTCCTGCTCTTTGACCATAGCCTATCAGGTCTAATCAGGACTGCCTGCATCATCTTCCTCTATGGCCTGGCAAAGCTGTACCCCCCAGGAGGAGGTGATCAAAGAGCCAGCCACTGACTTCATGCCAGAGACAGCTCCTGTTGCCTTAACTAGGGAACCCACATGAAGACTGATCTGCCTGTTTTGTACATCTGAGCAAGCAGTCTAGGTCCTCTCCATGCATGGTCCTTGGTTGGAGTATCAGTGTCTGGAGGAAACCCTGGACCCAGAAATTTTAGCTCTGTAGGTCTCCTTGTAGAGCTCCTGTCCCCTCCCAGTCTTTCTGTTTCCCCCGTCTTTCATTAGATTTCCTGCACTCTGCCTAAAGATTATCTAAGAGTCTCAGCATCTGCTTCAATACCCCATTGGGTAGAGTCTTTCACAGAACCTCTGTGGTAAGCTCCTGTCCTGGTCCCTGTGTTCTCCCATTTCTGATGTCTATCTGTTTGCCCTTCTGAATGAGGATTAAGCATGTGTCCTAGGGTCCTCTTTGTTGTTTAACTTCTTTAGGACTATAGTTTTAGTATGTTTTTCCTATATTATATGTCTAATACACACTTATAAGTGAGTATATACCATGTGTGTCTTTCTGCTTCTGGGTTACCACACTCAGGATGATCTTTTCTAGTTCTGATAACTTGCTTGCAAATTTCATGATTTCCTTGTTTTTAATTGCTGTGTAGCAATCCATTGTGTAAATGTACCACAATTTCTGTATCCATTCCTCTGTTGAGGAACATCTAGGTTGTTTCCAGACACTGGTTATTACGATTAAAGCTGCTATGAACATAGTTGAGCAAATGCTCTTGTATAGTTGAGCATATTTTGGATATATGCCTAGGGAGTGGTATAGCTGGATCTTGAGATAGCACCATTCCTAATTTTCTGAGAAAGCACCTGATTGATTTCCAAAGTGGTTGTAGATGCTTACATTCCCACCAGCAAAGGAGGAGCACCCCCTCTTTTTTTTAGTGAATATGATTTGTTTAATTTGCTATGTTGCTGTGTGTACTACAAAGAAACATACAGTAAATTTTACTTTTATTTCATCTGGTTCAAAACCACAAAGCAGGATACATCACCACATAAGGCAAGCTATGTTTTTGTTCTGTATAGAATTTCCATGAAAGTCCCAGCAGAAAATTGATTCCAGTTTAGGGGGTCTTCCCATGCAAACATGCTTATGGAAGCCTTCTAATTCAGAAAGGGAAAGTCTCCACAACTTAAATGTATTATTATTTTTTTTTACAACCTCTTAGGTATGTGTTGTCACTTTAGTTTTTGATCTTAACCATTGTGTTGGGTGTAAGGGGGAATCTCAGGGTGGTTTTGATTTGCATTTCCCTGATGACAGGGAGTCTCTGAGAGCTTTTCTTTAAGTGTTTCTATGCCGTTTGATATTTCTCTGTTGAAAATTCTCTGTTTAGCTCTGTACACCATTACTTAATTGGATTACTTGGTATGTTGGTGTTTAACTTCTTGAGTTCTTTATATATTTGGGGTATAAGCCCTCTGTCAGATGTAGGGTTGGTAAAGATCTTCTCTCAGTCTGTAGGATGTTGTTTTGTTATGTTGACAATGTCCTTTGATTTACAGAAGCTTTTCGGTTTCATGAGGTCCCATTTATTTATTGTTGATCTAGAGCCTGTGCTGTTGGTGTTCTGTTTAGGAAGTTGTCTCATGTGCCAGTAAGTTAAGACACCAGGAATTGAATTGAAGATTCAGAAATTAACCCACACACCTAATAATACTTGGTTTTGAAAAATAATCCAAAACCATAAAATGGAAAAAAAGAGAGCATCTTCATCAAAAGGTGCTGGTCTAACTGGATATCTACATGTAGAAATGCAAATAGATCCACATTTATCACCCTGCACAAAACTAAAGTTCAAGTGTGTCTAAGACCTCAACATAAAACTATACACACTAAATCAGTTAGAAGAAAACGTGGAGAAGAATCTAAAACTGTTATTGATTAAACTTGTTCTTTGACAATTTCATTCATACCTATAGAATGTTGTTCATTGTCTCCCACACTGCCTTGTGTCTCTCTCCAGCCCTTTCACCTCATTTGTTCCTAAAGGATGCTTTCTCGCATTCACATGTCTCAGTTTTATTTGCGACCTGCTGATTTTACCAAGGACCATGTATGTGACCATAGTTTTTGGAGCAATCTATTTATTGGAACCTGGTAACCTAAGTCTGTTTACACAAATGGAAATAATGACTTTCTCCCATAAGAATCCTTCAGTAGCCAAGAGCTCATCAGGGAGAGAAAGAGTCTCATGAGCTCCTTTCCAAGCGACAACTGCTTATTCTTTCCACAAGGTCCATCTTCTGCATGCCCAGTACAGGCATCTGTGGCTGCAGTGAGCTCATGTTTCCATGGATGTGGCATGTCCTGAAGCCCATATCATGTAGATATCACCGTATTCTGGTTCTTACATTATTTCTTTTCATTCTTCAGTGTTGTTTCTTCAGTGTTGGGGGTAGCATACATGACCTGTTTAGTGCTAAGCACTCAGATGTCATTATTTCTAAGCATCTTGAGCACCCAAACCTCTCTGCATTGATTGCTGTTCACAAAAAGAGAAGCCTTGATAAAAGATAAGAGTAGACTTTGCGTACAACTATAAATGGAAATATCTTAATGCAATTTGATGACATGCCAATTTAGCTGAATAACGCTAATGAGATTCCTCTGGGGCCTGTGGTTGACTCAGCCATGGATTTTTGACTGAATTTACAGTTCCAGGCGGGCATTCCCTCCCGCGTTGTGGATTCATCCAATCCAATTCAAGAGCAATTGATCACCACCTTAATATCCAGTTTCACCATTGGGATCATTTAGCTTTGTTATTTTGTTCTCGTAGTACCTTTTCTCTCCAACATTGAATGTTCAGATACTATGAAAGCTGGCTTTTAGAGAAGTTTGTGGCTCAATTCTCCATATCACACAACCAAAACAAGTGTCTTCAGCGTGTTCCTATCATCTACTTACGTACATAAGCTGTAGAAGTCAGGGAATCACAAAAGGGCCGGGAATGCCTTATTGAAGATGGTGTAGTGGAATTCTTGGTTTGAAAGCCAAGAGGAAGTTCATTGGAGATGAACAGGTTTAAATAGAGATCCTGTGATGGAGGAGCATAAGGCAGGAATGAAGGTCAATTAAAATAAAGAAACGCTAAAAAAGAGTGAAACATTTTGTTTGTAAGACAATTTTTATGTTCTTAAAAAAAAGGACAATTAAAATACATAATACTTAAATTTTATTAAGAGTTTAAAAAAGGAAAAGTGGAAACAGTAGACAATGCTGCTCTTTAGAAGCTGGTATGTAGCTAATGAAAGTTCCAGCGACAGGTGTGGAATACCAAATACACCCTCGGGGGTGCTTAATTAGAGAGACCCAAGAACTCCCACCCCCAAATCCTGTTTCTGTTACAGACCCATAAATTTCTAGGTGATTCTTCTGTCTCTGTTCTGATCTTTCTGTAAGAGTGCTGGTACTAATGATGTGTGTTTTCTCCATGGATTCTGAAGTTTAGAAGGCTGAGGTTAAGATGTGTGTTTTCTACATAGGTTTTGGGGTACAGACGTGCTCAGGTTACAGATGTGTGCTTTCTATATGGGTTCTGGGGTGTAACACATGTCTCTAAGTTTGTGCTCCCAACACTTTTATAATCTAAGCCATGTACCTAATTTCTTAATTCTCATTTAATAATGACATCTTAATTTTGTTCTTTTCTTATAGTATAAATTTTTCACTTTCATAAAAATAGAGGCTGCCAATAGACAACATGTTTATTTTTATACTATAACAGAATGATTTCCCCAGTTGATGGACACTGACAGTGTAAAAAGCTCATCTGATGCTGCTGACACGGACCTCTATGTTCCTAACTGCTCCCATAGCACTCTCCTGTCCTCAAGCACAACTTGCCCTCCTGATCCTTTGTACCTTTTCTAACACCGCCCCTGCAATGCCTGCTTCCTTTTGTATACTGGAATACATAGAAATTCTATAAAAAGGAAAATTTTAAACTTTTTTTTTTTCTGTAAAACACCATTGACCTATCTATGTCAACATGCTTAAAATTCTATACATAATATTTGAATGAAATATATTAATATATATCATTAATTTTACATACATTATATTTTGTACTTATATTAATACAACCTAATAGGTTTTTCATCTTAAGTCTTTTTTAATTATAATTTTATGTTTGAAATTAAAATGTAATTATAACATTTCCCCAATCCTTTTCTTTTCTCCAAATCATGCACTTAATGTTATTCTTTCTCAAATTTACAGACTTTTTAATTTTATTTTTTTAAATATGCACATATGTATGTAATACTTAAAATATACAATCAGAAACTATTCTCTCCATATGAAGCTACTTGATTATACATGATTTCATGGTTGACCATTTATTTTAGATAAAAACTTGGGTGGATCTCTCCAGGGGGCAATTTACCCATGAAGTTAATTCTGTGTGGCTGTGTAAAGAAGACCTGGATAGGAGCCACCCTGTCAGATACTCAAACATATATTGGACACTCCCAATTTGGACAAAGGACTACAGGCATCTAAGGAATGCTGAGAGCAGAACTATCTTTCCTCAATCTTTATTTTCTGGTTGTTTATTTTTTATTTTTTATAGGTTTTCTTAATTAATTACAGTTTATTCACTTTGTATTCCAGCTGTAGCTCCTCCCTTATTCCCTCTCAATCCTACCCTCCTTCCCTCTTCCCCTCCCATGCCCCTCTCCAAGTCCACTGAGAGGGGAGGTCCTCCTCCCTTTCCATCTGACCCTAGCCTAACAGGTCTCATCAGGACTGGGTGTACTGTCTTCCTCTGTAGCCTGGTAAGGCTGCTCCCTCTTCAGGGGGAGATGATGAAACAGCCAGCCACTGAGTTCATGTCAGAGACAGCCCCAGTTCCTATTACTAGGGAATACACTTGGATACTGAATTACCATGGGCTACATCAGTGCAGGGGTTCTAGGTTATCTCCATGCATGGTCCTTGGTTGGAGTATCAGTCTCAGAAAAGACCCCTGAAACCAGATTTTTTGATTCTGTTCCTCTCTCCTTGTGGAGCTCCTGTCCCCTCTAGGTCTTTTGGTCTCCCCTTTTTTCCATAATATTCCGTGCACTCTGCCCAAAGTTTGGCGATGAGTCTCAGCATCTGCTTTGATACTTTGCCAAATAAAGCCTTCCTGAGGCCCTCTGTGGTAGGCTCTTGTCTTTTTTGAGTCTTAAGACTATTTCAGATTCATGTGAACAATTAAAATTATTAATTAATAGCAAACTGCCTTAAAAGGAAGTACTATGGGTTACATCTGAATATGCGTGTTAATGAAATTATGAAATGAATAGGCAAGTTGGTAATATGTCTGCCATAAATTTCACTTAATTTACAGGAGATTTGCAACTGTGTATCATGCCTTTGGTGATATTTTTACATAAAACAGAATTTTGGCCAGCTTTGTGGTAAAGGATCTCTATCCCAGACACAGGCTTTACCAATCATAATTCATCCACCCCTCTCTCTCTCTCTCTCTCCTCTCCTCTCCTCTTCTCCTTCTTTTTTCTTTCTTGCTTCCTTCTATTTTTCCTTCATTATTTCATTTCATTTCATTCCATTCCATTTTATTTTATTTTATTTTATTTTAGATGGACTCACTATATAAGCCTGGATGGGTTGGGGCTTATTTAGAATAGGCTGGCCTTGAACTCACAGAGCTCCACCTGTTTCTGCCTCATTTGTTTTCAGCTTAAATGTAGGTGCTATTACACCTGACCCCAGCTTCTGTGCTTCAGTTTGATTAATTGAACTCTTTTCTGTTTTATGATATAACTGACACTTAGAGCTAGTTATATTTTTATAACGATACAATGTATCTTCTCATAATACTTTGAATAGCTGTGTTTATTTTTACTTAGAAGGTTATGAATCTCAAAAAAATCATTTGCTAATAATGAAAATGCAGGTGTTGCTATGGAAGCAGTCCTCTTCATTTCCAACTTTTTATCATTGGACACTATTACTATGAGAGAAAGGCAATGTTTAATTGTATGTGGAGTTCTTTTAGCTGTCACTTAACAAGTTCTAAATGTTTTCATGTATCTTGATTTTAGGAAACTTTTGACCTTTTCATATTTTACTTTCTCTCTTTTTGTTCCAAATTCCAGAAACCACCAAGGCACTAGTCTTGAAGAAAAAGGTCATCTCAAAAAAGAAAGTTAGTTCTGAGTTGAGTGACAGTGTTTTCTGTTGTCTAGGCCAAGGTATCTGGACTAATTGCAGAGTGTGTGAGTAGTAAACCAAAGTCGTAGGACAAAAGCAATAAAGTGGAACACGTTTGCAGCATGTTGTTGCTTTTAAAACAAGAGAACATTCTACTCAAATGTATAGCATGTTCCACTGTTTTCAGCCTAATTTTGAAATCTTGACAGAGGCTATACACCTTAAAGGCCATGTCTTAGACTCTTGTTACAATCAAAACTGTGACTTAGATTACACCAGTGAAAGGTGTTTTCACAAGGGATGGAAGGCACCAGGCAGATTGAGCCTATTATTGTTTCATGTGGTGACAGGTAAGTGGCTACCCCACCGAGATCAGTCACGAAGGCTTTAATATAGGCTGGTTAATATATTTGATAAGATGCAGATGTGTATCATGGATAGTACAACCAGTATTTTTTATGTTTTTATGCAATTTGATGCTTTCAGTTTATTGGATGCTACCTGTCATGAACTATCTGAAATTCCCTCTACTCTTTATTCCTAGCCTGAGGAAGAAATAATTTCTCATATTCTAGTGTCAATTGTAGAGTCTTTTTAAGAGACTTAATTGATTTTAGTGATGTACATATGTGTGTGAGTCTATGTGTGTATGCAAACTTGTGTGTGCAGGTCTCTGCATGGTCCAGAAGATGTCAGTTATCTTGAAGCTAGAGCTATAGGTATAGCAAGTTGTGAGCTTCCTGAGTGGGTGCTGGGAACTGAACTCAGGCTCTCTGCACGAGAAGTAGTTGCTCTTAACTACTGAGCAATTGTTTCAACCTCTGTAGACTATTTCTTAAAGAGAACACGGTTTCAAAGGCTATATTAATAAGTATATATACTTCGTCATTACCAAGTTTGTTCACTGCATAGTGAACATGCCTGAAGGAACAGAGCCCTACTATGAATCAACACTCTAGCTATAAACATGAGCATAATAAAAAACAAAGAGACTGCAATAATATATATCATTATTCCAGTTTCTCTTTTTCTAAAGCCTTCTTATTTTGCACTACGAGCATTCACACTGAATAGATTTTGTACTTAGAGTTTAACAAGGTCCTTAAGGCTTCCCTGGAGATTCAGTCTCCAGAGCTTAAGCCTGTCTTTTGAGAGTAAGGATACTTTATTACATGCTTAAATGGTTTTTTGTTTGTTTGTTTGTTTGGATGATAATTCTACATTGGTTTCTCTCAATTCTAAAAAGAAGAACCAACTTCATTCCTCATTTCAGGAAGATTTTAGAAAATAACATGTCTTTATCTAGAAAAAAAACAAATTTTTCTTATAGCATAGGTGAGACTGTTTTTATGGTATAATATAAACAGTTATATTTTCTTTCATAATAGTGTTTGTTGCTTAAATTTAAGATACTATTCTTTTATTTTTTGGATCTTTAATTATTTTTATTTATTGCAATTCATTTACTTTGTATCCCACCTATAGTCCCCTCCTTTGGCCCCTTCTGATCCTGCTCTCCCTTTTCTTCTCCTTCCATGCCTCTTCCCCAGTCCACTGATAGAGGAGGTCTTCCTCCCCTTCCATCTGATCCTAGCCCATCAGGTCTCATCAGGACTGACTGCATTGTCTTCCTCTGTGGTCTGATAAGGCTGCTCTCCTTCAGGGTGAGGTCATCAAAGAGCCAGCCACTGAATTCATGTCAGAGACAGCCCCAGATCTCCTTACTAGGGAACCCACTTGGAGACTGAGCTTCCATGGCTACATCTGTGCAGGGGTTCTAGGTTATCTCTATGATGGTCCTTGGTTGGAGTATCAGTTTCAGAAAAGACCCCTGTGCCCAGATATTTTGGTCCTTAGAAACACTCTTCCCACAATATAATACACATGGTTTAAGATCCTGTTCTTTTACACTCTACCTGTGACCGTACCATCACAATCCCCTGTACTTAGTACACTGTGGGAAGTACATTTCTAGGAATTGACCTAAATTCTGAATACTGTTATTATCTTTTTTATTAAGGTATCACATACCTGTATACTAAGAGTTTATAAACTTTTCTCAGCCCTCATGACATTATGGCTGACTATATTAACTTTAGTAAACTACAAATTGTCAATAGTTTCTGGAACTGCTGTATAATTTTGATGTTTCATTCTAGATCCATGATTATTTTGTTCTTTATAACACCTACAACCAATTTGGACAGTTTTTGTCAAGACTTTACCTCAAGAGAAAATAAAACAAAGAAATTTTATGTGCTGTAAAAATCTAATTTTGATACTTCATAGTCAGCTATACCTTACTGAATGAAAGAAACCAATAATTGGAGCTACTAAATGATGCTTAGTGGGATATAGTGGGGCATGAGTATAGTTTATTTATTGAAGGATTGTGATTTATTGGGGTAAAAGCGTGGACTGTGGCTGCTTGCCTTTTTAAAGATGAACATTATAAGCACATTGTACCCCACTCTATAAGCTCTCCTAGAGAATCCTTAAGGATCATTTCCAAGTATTATTTAGCAGTAAGTCTAGGAGGCTGAAAAAATTGTAGACCTAGATTCCATTGTGAAGAGACTAGAACCTTCTAGGACTTGGTATAGGTTAGCATATAGTCAGTAAACCTCCAAGATGAGAATTCTACCAGGTGAATAAAAGACCTATTGCAGTGCTTATTACAATTGTATTTATTATAGATTATATCACTCCCTACTTTAGATTGCAATCTTTATATAATTCCTCTCTTAACAAGATGAAAAATAGCTCTACAACAAAAAAATTTGCTATGATCATATTGACATTAGAGAGGCAGGAGACAGAGGAAGTGAGAAAACAGGACTGCTTAGATAGATCTTAGTACCTAATGAAATTAAGGATCAAGGTAGAGAGCCCACTGCAAATGGGTAAGAGGCTCTGCTCAGTTGTGTGAAGTTTGTCATGGAATGTGACTGTCTAAATGTCTAGTTTATGTGTGGATTCATAAAGATATATTTGCATCTTGATAAACAAAAACAGGGAATGAGATTACCTGAAAGACACTGTATTGTAGAAAAATGCTGAATTAGATCAATCTGTACACTTTAAAGGTATTTGAACATCAGAATGGAACTCAGAAAAAGAGTTACATTGGGGAAGAGTTTTTGTCTTTATTTCTTAGATTAGAAAAAACTACAGGTTCAATTAAAATTGATTAAGATCTGATCTGAGCATGAGAAAGCTTCCACATGAAAGGCACAACTCAAGGAAGGAAGAGACACAGAAGGATGATCCCCCCTGGATGATGACAGATCACCAAATCAGCTGAAAAAAAGACAGACTGCTCATCAGACTGACAGGCTGGAAAACCATGATGCTGAAATGGACATTTGCTGAAGGATGGAATATTAGGACTGCAGTTGTGAAGTATCATCACATCAACATATCTTCATAAGGCTATCCAGACTTTTAAGTTTATGGCATTGATAACTGTTTCTGTTGTAATAGTTAAACTGTGTATGAATTTTAGATTAAAGAGAAAGAAGGAAGATGTGGAGAAATTATAATCCAACAACATGGCTGTTCTGTTTAGAGATCACATCTAAAGACCATCTGGAATGGCATACCTTTTTCCCTCTGGCTGGAATACAGATATACCATTAGTATTCCAAATAAAAAAGGTATAGTTAGTTTGTAGAAGGAATCACCATACTGGAAAACAATGTCTAAATTTCTAATTGAGGGGCAGACAATGTGAGGCAACGTGAGAGAGATTTAATATAATGAGTCAGAGACAGGATACACCCAACACTCACGAGGACGGAAATAGAACCTACTTAAGAGAAGTAGAATATCCTTTCCCAGTCTGTAGACTGTCGTTTTGTTCTGACAACAATGTCTTTTGCTTTACAGATGCTTTTCAGTTTTATGAGGTCCCGTTTATTAATTGTTGCTCTTAGAGTCTGTGCTGTTGGTGTTCTGTTCAGGAAGTTGTCTAAACGACAGCCTACAGACTGGGAAAGGATCTTCACCAACCCTATATCAGACGGAGGGCTGATATCCAGCATATATAAAGAACTAAAGAAATTAAAAAGCATTAAATCAAGTAATCTAATTAAAAAATGGGGTATGGAGCAAAACAGATAATTCTCTGTAGAGGAATATAAAATGGCAGAGAAACACTTAAACAGATGCTCAACATCCTTAGCCATCAGGGAGATACAATTCAAAATGACCCTGAGATTTTACCTTACACCCATCAGAATGGCTAAGATGAATAACTCAAGTGACAATACATGCTGGAGAGGTTGTGGAAAAAACAGAACTCTCCTCCATTGCTGGTGGGAATGTAAACTGGTACAACCACTTTGGAAGTCAATCTGCTACTTCCTCAGACAATTAGGAAACAGCGCTTCCTCATGACCCAGCTATACCACTCCTAGGCATATATACAAAAGAGGCTCAAGTATACAATAAGGATATTTGCTCAACCATGTTTGTAGCAGCTTTATTTGTAATAGCCAGAACCTGGAAACAACCCAGATGTCCCTCAACGGAGGAATGGATACAGAAATTGTGAAATTTTTACACAATGAATACTATTCAGCAAGAGAAGTAGAATAGAGATGAGACAATAGAATAGGATATAGTAGAGAGAGAATGGAGAATGCAATACTGTAGGGTTGAGCACAGTAGAGTTCAGAAGAGAAGACAGTATAGTAAAATTGAGGCCAGTATAGTAGAGTAGAGTACAGTACAGGCAGTTCAGTTGAGTGCAGCTGAAGTTCAGTTTGTGGAGTTCACAGGCAGTTTTTCCAGTGGGAGGTAGAGAGAAGCCAGTTTGAATCAGCATGGGAAGGTGTTTTGAGCCAAATCAGTTAAGTAGAACCAGCCAACACCCCCCCCCCAAAAAAAAAAACATCAGAAATGGTGACCTTATTCACCTGTAAGTCTTAGAGACTGAAACATTCTAGGCCTAGATTAGACTGTGCAGAAGCTAAAAGCTTCCAGGTTATATTAGCAGACATAGGCAGCAAACCTCCAAGATTACAAGTAGATCAAGTGAATAAAAGATGCTTTCACACAAGTACAATATTGTTATGGATACTCATAGTTTTATTCCTCCATCTATAGCTAAAGAGTCAATTTGCTCTATGTGTAGATCTTTCAGTTAATCCTTTGTAACTTATTTTCCCCAAATGAACAAAACCTCATTCTTAAGATGGGAAATAAAGGTTCTTAGATTGTTGATTGGGAAATAATTTTTTTATATTTGAATTATTTTAACAACTGTTAAGTAGTTCAGTTGTTTAATGGGGAACAAGATGTCCGACTTCATAATAAATACTAGGGAACTATAAAAAGTAGTCGTGCCTTCTTAAAGGGAAGTTATTTTATAAATGTGTCTGGTTCTGCTCACTAATAATTGCTCATTGACAAGCAAAATCAACACGGGCCAGAAAAATCCTTGAAAATGTTATCTGAAAGCTGAAATGAAATGAAATTTTTATCATGGACTCTTTTGAACAGATGTTTGATGTGTAAATAATTTGAACTCTTTATTCTTCTTGTCACAGGTGCATTTAGTCATACAGAATTTGAAGGGACATCCATTCTATTTTATTCTTTTAAAAATTTTCATTCCTTTAAAATTTTTATTTATTTATTTATTACAATTTATTTGCTTTATATCCTGGCTATAGCCTCCTCAGTCATCTCTTCCCAGTCCCATCCATCCTCTCTCTTCTCCCTCCTGCTCTTTCCCTAGTCCCCTGATAGGGAAGGACTTCCTCCCCTTCTTTCTTACCCTAGCTTATAAGGTCTCATTAAGGCTGGCTGCATCATCTTGTGGCCTGACAAGGCTGCCCCCCACCCCACCCCAGAGGGTGGTAATCAAAGAGGCAGACACTGAGTTCATGTCAGAGACTGCCCCTGTACCACTTACTAGTGAACCCATTTGGAAACTGAGCAGCCTATGGGCTTTCTTTGAACAGGGCGTCTAGGTTCTCTCCATGCAAGGTCCTTGGTTAGAGTAACAGTCTCTGCAAGCACTCTAGGGCCCAGGTCTTTTGGCTGTGTTGTTCTTGTGGAAATCCTATCCCCTCCAGGTCTTTCTATCTCCCTCTTCTTCCTTAAGGATTCTGGCACTCTGGAAGAAACCTAGACCTCCTTCAGTGGAGGAATGCATACAGAAAGTGAGGTACATTTACACAATGGAATACTACTTAGCAATTAAAAACAAAGAAATCATGAAATTTGCAAGCAAATGGTAGGAACTAGAAAAGATCATCAGGAGTGAGGTATCCCAGAAGCAGAAAGACACATAAGGTATATAATCACTTATAAGTGGATATTAGCTATATAAGATAGGATAAACATACTAAAATCAAAGTCCTAAAGAAACTAAACAACAAAAAGGACTCTAGGGAAGATGCTCATTCATAAAATCCTCATTCATATGGGCAAACAAGATAGATATCAGAAGTGGGAAAGGACAAGAAAAGGAACCTTCCAGAGAGGGCTGGAAGACTCTACCCACTAGGGAATCAAAGGAAATACTGAGACTCTATTTCATTCTGTAATGTCAACCATTGACACTGAAGGACTTTGTCAGATCCTAAACATGGTAGCAAAGTAAGAAATGTATCTTTTCATTCACCTCTCTTCTGTGCTATTCCTACTTTTGTTACAATAATTTTGTATTGTGCTATTCCTAAAATTTTGTTACAGGTCCCATTTGTTTGATAGATTTATGTTGAGTTGTTCATAAATAATAGAGAAGACAACACAAAGTAATAATTTAAAAATAAGAAGCATATATCAAATCTAATGTTCATTCTTTTTTCCTATCTTTTTCCTGGCACTATTTTCAGCAACATTTCTCAGAAGATCAAAATTTGATACTTTGTGAATATCAATATTTCAAATATTTTTTATTTGAAAATATCAAAATATATATACTGTATTTTGTTCATATTAATTTAAAATATGATTATTCTGTCTTTAGTACTTTTTTCCTTTTCCTACCACTGACTCTTCTTTCCAAATTTGCTTTGAAAACATCGGTAAGTATGCATTTCTAAGGATGTACATCTTTGATATTAATTATAATGTGGTAAATTCCTTAAGATGAAAAATAGAAAATATTCAGAAATTTTGAATAAATTTTATGATATTTTTAAAATTAGGGTATTAGTCATGATCTCATATCATGTGAGTTTGTATACATATTTTTGATTGTCATATACAGTAGTTGAACACCATGCTTTTGATTAAGCATTTAGCAAAGTTTATGTTACTGAGGAAGAGACTAGTTCTATAACTGTGTATTTAATTGTATGGTTATGTTTCAAAATAAGACATAGATTTACATTTCATTACTGATTATACTCTGTAATGTTCAAATAACCAGATAAACAAGTCAAAATAATAAAGCAATGATAGATTTTATAATTAACTGTATTGTAGTTACTACATATATTTTTATATCTTTATGTTTCTGTATATAATTTTTATATTTGATGATTTCATGGCTAACAAAATTTAGAGAATTATCAACATGTTAAAAACCAGTTGTATTTTACTAAATTTTTTGTTTCCACTCCTTGATGTGTCCAACAGAGTGAAGAAAATGAGGCTGGAAAAGGTCAGTAATTGTTCTTGTTTCTACCCAGTGTTCAGTTTTGCCCATTTCTTTAAATTATGTGATACATCTTGAGAAAAATTTAATATCACTGTTATGGATAAATTATTCTTTTATGTAATTATGTACATTTTATATTTGTGAATTTCACAATATCTTTAATTTTTTTCATATAAAGGATTTTAAATAAAACTAAAGAAATAAAATGAAATTAGAGAATGAGAAATTAGAAGACTCTGTGATATATTATTTATTTTTGAATAAACACAAACATTTCTGCCCATCCACTAGCATTTAGAAACTCAGATATTTCTTTTTTTGTTGTTTTAGATATGTTAATTTCATTATTTCTGTTTTTTTTTCATTTCAAACACAGCATGTCCACAATATTTTATCAACATATGTTCTGAGAAGTGATAATGAAAATCAAGCTAATTAACATTCATCATTTGAGAACACGTAAGGTTTACTTTATACAAAATTCCTGACATATTTGATATCAGTTTCTATTTTAATTTTTCTATGTTATTATTAATTCTAAAGAAAGACCTGGGTCATAAACAGGGAACCAGATATTTCTTTAGCATTCTGTTGAATACTATGGTTCCATTCCATAAAACCCAAGTTTGTGACTAGTACATATTAGAGCCTATGAAATATTTTGCATGTGTCAACTTATTCTTGTTCAAGGAACCACTCCATGTATTCACTATGTGACTAGTGATCTTTAGCTGTCGAAATAAACAGACATTTATTTTATATTCTGCATACTTTGCTAAATATAAGAAAGCCAAGGTTTTAAGAATTTTTTTATATCATTGTATGCCATTAAACTAAACACAAAAATAAAGAATTTGGGATTTTTGTAGTATTTAAAGAATTAGTAAGATTTTGGTAGGTTAAATGTCAAATATCAGAAAAAGGAAAAGGATGGTAAAGACATTGAAAATTAAAGATACTATTGAGTTATTGAAATCAGTAGTGAGATTTTTACAATGGCAATTTTTTTTAAAATGAACAGCAGTACAATAGTGATAAACTCATGTTAGAAAAGAAAAAAATAAAATCTCAGCTTGAGAGACAGAGGAAAATTAATTCATCATGGTGAAAGCAGCAGAACGGGGAAGAGAGGCCATGAGTAACAGTGTAAAGAGTTTGAATATCTAGAGTCTGAGAAGTGATAAGGTACCAAGAAATTGGACCAGGGAACAACTAAGGTGCAAAAATAAGAAAGTACAGGTAAAAGAGATTTTCCAGGAAGAAATGTAGAATCAAATGCAGCCAATGATGAAGGTAAGAATATTATCTTTAGTGGGTTTCTCTGCCAGCAGTGAACTTTAACAACCAAATTGAATATAGATAATAGAGATGAAATTTGAACATCCTGAGTTTAGAAACTGGTATCAAGGGGTCATCAGTAAGTCAATTATGAACTGTAGGTAAAAAATGAAAACTGATTTCATGGGGAATTATCTTTTAGAAATAAAAACATCTTGGTAATAATTAATATGTGCTAGAAAATTAATCTAGGTGGGAAAACAAACAACGGTGGAAAGAGTAATTGATGGGGGAAGGTTAATATCTGATGGAGAATGAGCAGAAATGAACGAAATGCTCAGGTAGTAGGTTGTTTCAAATGCAACCAAGATTGCCATTCCTACACAAAGAACAGAAGTCACTATGGTGAATAGAAAAAGAAAGGCAAGTATCATTTTGAGCAGAGAATTGCTTTTAAAGAGCTTAAAAATCTTCATTCTTCCCATGTAAATTCCTCTGGTAGTGGCAACTTTTAAAATTGGAAATTACTTTTTATTTTATTTATTTATTAATTTTTTATATTTCTTTTTTATTTTTTAAATTTTTTTATTAATTACACTTTATATCCCCACTGTGATTCCCTCCCTCCTCCAGTCCCAATCCCTCCCTTTCTCCATCCTCTGCATGCATGCCCCTCCCCAAGTCCACTGATAGGGGAGGTTCTCCTCTCCTTTCTGATCTTAGTCTATCAGTTCACATCAAAAGTGGCTGCATTGTCCTCTACTATGTCCTGGTAAGGCTGCTCCCCCCAGGGGGAGGTGATCAAAGAGCAGGCCAATCAGATTATGTCAGAGGCAGTCCCTCTTCCCATTACTATGTAACCCACTTGGACACTGAGCTGCCATGGGCTACTTCTGTGCAGGGGTTCTAGGTTATCTCCATGAATGGTCCTTGGTTGGAGTATCAGTCTCAGAAAAGACCCCTCTGCAGGCTGGGTTTCTTTTTACCAATCTTTCCGTCTTCCTCTTCCAAGTATTTTGTCTCTAGGACAACTCTCTTATTAAATTCCTATCTATTAAACTTTGCCTTTTTCTCATAAAGGACAACTTCCTAGTGTGGTTGTAAGAAGCTAGAAGGAAATGATGAAGATGGAAGTACTTTTCACCAAGCAGGTGCTCACAGACTTTGACATAGAACACACAGCTCCTACTTCACAAAAAAGTATTGTCTTAGGGTTACTATTTCTAGGAAGAGACAGCAACACTTATAAAAGAAAACATTTAACTGGGGCTTGAATAAAGTTTCAGAAGTTTAGTCCATTATCATCATGGCTGCGCACAGGCATACACAGTGCTGGAGTTGGAGGTGAGATATCTGCATTTGATTCACAGGCAGAAGAAGAGACAATGAGCCACTAAGCTTGGGCTTAGTGAGGCCTCAAAGGCTGCCCCCACAGTGACACACTTCCTCTGACAAGGCCACACCTACTGCTACAAAGCCACGCTTTCTTATGGTGCCACTCACATGAGACTGGGGGCCATTCCTATTCAAACACCACAAGGTGGATTACACTTACACATTTAACATGTTTAATATTTGAGCATAATTTTCCCACTAAAGTGCACTTTATATTGTTAGCTGGCCATGTTTAGACTCAGTTGGAGATAATAATTAGAGATTAGTTTCAGAAAAAAAGAAAGGGTTACATACCGTGCTGTACCTGTCTCGGAACAGTGAGGAGATTTTCTTGTAGCTGGGTGTACAAGTGGAACCTATGTCCTCTTATAGGTGCAAAAGGAACAAGAGTCCTGTAGGCACAAGCATCCCTGACTTTCTATTTCTGAAATACTGTGGTAAGAATATAATTATTTCGGTTTCTATAGTTATTTGAGTATTGAAGTTAGTTTGTGCTGCAGTTACATTGAATAGGGTAGTTTTCTTTTTTCCCCATCTCTTACTAAACATTTGTTGTTAGTAGCATTCTACTCAGGTACAGGCTCCAGTTCTCAGTAAACTACAGCTTTTCTAAAGGGAATGGAGGTTCATGACCGTTAGGAAAGGTTTGTTGAGAATGAGTTCCCATTAGTGGAGCAATAACTTCATTTAAAGGACCAGCAGTTCAGTCTGAGAGTGTCCTCCTGAGAAGAGCAGGTTCCCATTTAAGTCCTAGGATGAGATGAAAGGGCAGAACACAGTTGCACTGTCAATATTTCACAATAGTTTTACTTCAGATGATTCTGACCAACCTATGCTTCATAAATCATCACAAAAATTAACTTTTGAGCTCAGACTGAACTGTGTCTCTAATGGGAACAATTTACCACTGACAGAAAAATTAATACAGAGCTTTCGTTATGACTTTCCCCCTCTACAGCTTGGATAAGATTACTTTGTTTCAACATTTCCATATAGTCTCACTTTAATTTCACCAAATGAATAAAAGGTTTGAGAAAAATATCAGTACCGATATTAGAAAAAGTGATTCTGTCTCATGTGACTTATCCACGAATTCTTCCTTAAGTGAATTAGCAAGTTTGCTTCATGGGCTCCAGTAAAGGAAGATTGATGTATCTTCACACAATGACTTAACAATTGTTTTCAGGTGATTGAAGCTAGTTAATTTACAGAAGGAAAGTCAAAAGCACATTTCTATTTTTTTTTTTATTTTCTGTTAAGAGATCCCTTGTTCCAGGTAACATCAAACTTGAATGACTCCCATATTCTCTCTTTATAAACTCCTAAGTGATTCTAACAAAAATGTTACTAGAAGTGTGTTCCTTCATATAATATTTTCAATATTATTTTTCTGCCTCTAAAAATATTTACACAGTAAACAATTGTATGTACTTTTTAATATGAAATAATATCAAGAAATTAAAAGTATATATCTTGTGAAACTTAAATTTTTTGTGTTCTCTTATATAGGTATTATAATATTAATATACCCATAAAAGGTAATTGAACTTACAGAGATTCTCTAAGCATACACAAACTAATATATACACAGAGGGATGCATGAATATGATTTGTTAATTTTGCACATACCATATGTTCTATACTTAACTTTAAATATTTTCTTATTTTAAAAAATATTTCTTATATGATTTTGAGATAATAATATCATTACATAGTTTCTCTCCTTCCCTTTTAAACCTTCATAGGTACTCATACTTTTTTGTTCTCTCTATTTCAAATTTATGGCCTTGGTTTCTTTTTCTCCTTGAGTGTTATTACTTACCTTAACACAATGGCAAAGATTCCCTCCCACACTGTGTGCCTCCTCTTCATCAGAGCAATTGTTTCTTCTTTTAAAATTATTTATTTATTTACTTATTCATTCATTCATTCATTCATTCTCTTTACATCCCAATTATAGCTCCTTCGTCTTCTCCTCCTGGTCCTATACTCCCTCCCTCTTCCCTCTCTTACTCCTCACCTACTCAGAAAAAGTGAGCCCCTGCCCCTCAAACCCATTCCAGCACAACATGATGCATCAGGCCTGAGCACACCCTCTTCCCTGGTTTCCGGGCCTGGTGAGGCACCCCTGTCAGGGGGAAGTGATCAAAAAGCAGGCAACAGAGTCCATGCCAGGGACAGCCCCCACTCCCCTTACCAAGTAACCCACATGAAGCCCAAGCTGCTCAGTTGCTACATATGTGTAAGGGGTGGGAGGGAAGGGTTACGTCTATTCCATGCATGGTCCTTGGTTGGTGCTTCAGTCTACACAAGCCACTCTGTGTCCTGACTAATTGGCTCTGCTGGTCTTATTGTAGAACTCAGGTCCCCTCCCCTCCACATCCTTTTATCCTTTCCCCCATTTTTCCACAAGACACTCTACACTTGCTCCAATGTTTAGCTGCAAGTCTCAGCACTTTCTCAATCTACTGATGCATGGAGCTTCTCAAAGGATATCCAGAATTGTTCAACATCATATGTACTACACTACAGTGTCCGTTTTCGTTTTTCTCCCTTAGTTACTTTTTGAAAACCATTCACAATTAACTGTCAATTCTATGCTATTATCTTTATTATATTCATTCATTTGATGGAAATTAAATTTTTTTTGTGGTTTCACACTCCATGTATATCTACTTCCACTTTGTGTCTGAGCTCTGACTTTTCTTAGAAACCTTTGTCATCTCCCAATTCCTCTCTTTCTCTTCTCCTACTATGCCCCTCTCCTAGACCACTAGAAGTTAAACACCAACAGTGTAATCTAATTTGAAAATGAGGTATAGAGCTAAACAGAATTCTCAATAGAGGAATATTGAATGGCAGAGAAACACTTAAAGAAATGTTCAATGTCCTTGTCATCAGGGAGATATAAATCCAAACCTCCCTGAGATTTCACCTTACAGCCATCAGAATGACTAAGATCAAAAACTGAAGTGATAGAACATGCAGGGGAGGATGTAGAGAAAGGGAAATCCTCCTCCACTGCTGGTGGGAATGTAAACTTGTACAACAACTTTAGAATTCAATCTGGTGCTTTCTTAGAAAATTAGGACTAGTGCTACCTCAAGATCCAGGTATACCACTCCTAGGCATATATCCAAAATAAGCTCAAGCATACAAGGACATTTGTTCAACCATGTTCATAGCAGCTTTATTCATAATAGCCAGAAGCCAGAAACAACCCAGATGCCCCTCAACAGAGGAATTGATACAGAAATTGTGGTACATTTACACAGTGGAATACTACTCAGCACATAAAAACAAGGAAATCATGAATTATGCAGGCAAATGGTGGGAACTGGAAAAGATCATCCTGAATGAGGTAACCCAGAAGCAGAGAGACACACAAGGTATATACTCACTCATAAGTGGATATTAGAGATATAATATAGGATAACCATACTAAAATTTGAACACCTAAAGAAGCTAATCAAGAAGGAGGACCCTGGCTAAGATGCTCAATTCTCATTCAGAAAGGCAAATGGGATAGACACCAGGAAATGGAGATAAGAGGGAACCCCTACCACAAGGGGCCTCTGAACGACTCTACAGAGCAGGGTATTAAATCAGACTCTGAGACTAATAGTCAAACTTTGGGCAGAGTGCAAGGTATCTTACAAAAGAAGGGTGAGATAGAAAGACTTTGAGGGGACTGGAGTGCTGCAAGGAAAGCCACAGAATCAAGAAATCTGGCCCAAGTGGTATTTTCTGAGATTGATACTCCAACCAAAGACCAGTCATTGAAATAACCTAGAACTCCTGCACAGCTGTAGCCTATGGCAGTTCAGTGTCCAAGTGTGTTCCCTAGTAAGGGGAACTGTGGCTATCTCTGACATGAACTCAGTGGCTGGTTCTTTGATCACCTCCCCCTGATGGAGGAACAGCTTTACCAGTTCATGGGGGAAGACAATGCAGCCAGTCCTGATGAGACTTGATAGGCTAACATCAGAGGGAAGGGGAGGAGGACTTCTGCTTTCAGTGGATTGGGTAAGGAGCATGGGAAGAGAAGAGGAAGGGAGGAATTGGGAAGGGATAAGTGAAGGGGCTACAGCTGGGATACAAAGTGAATAAATTGTTGTAAATAAAAGAATTTAAAAAGAATTAGCTCAAAAATTATTTGTTACAATTTATCTGTTTCTTATCCCAGCTGTGGCCCCCTTCCCTTGTCTCCTTCCAATCTATCCCTCCCTCCCTTTTCTCCTCCTATGCCTCTCCCTTAGACCACAAGAAGTTAAACACCAACAAAGTAATCTAATTAAAAAATGGAGTTCATATCTAAACAGAGAATTCTCAATATAGAAATATCAAATGTCAGAGAAACATTTTAAAAAAATGTTCAATGTCCTTAGTCATCAGGGAGATGCAAATCCAAACTACCCTGGGATTTCACCTTATACCCATCAGAATGACTAGCTCAAAAAATTAAGTGACAACACATGATGGGGAGGATGTAAAGAAAGGGGAACCCTCCTCCACTGCTGGTGGGAATGTAAACTTGTACAACCACTTTGGAAATCAATCTGGTGCTTTCTTAGGAAATTAGGACTAGTGCTACCTCAAGATCCAGCTATACCACTCCTAAGCATATATGCTAAATATGTGCAAATATACAACAAGGATATTTGCTCAACCATATTCGTAGCTGTTTTATTCATAGTAGCCAGAATCTGGAAACAACCTAGATGTCCCTCAACGGAGGAATGGATACAGAAATCATGCTCCATTTACACAATGGACTACTACTCAGCAATTGCAAACAAGAAAATGATGAAATTTGTAGGCAAATGATATGAACTAGAAAAGACCATTTAGTATATTATTTAGTATAAACATACCTAAATCTGTTGTCCTAAGGAAGATAAAAAGCAAGGAAGACCCTACGGAAGATGCTAAATCCTCATTCAGAAGGACAAATGTGATAGACATTGGAAGTAAGAAAAGACAGGGAAGAGGAGGGTAATCTATCACAGAGGGCCTCTGAAAGACTCTACTGATGGAGGTATAGAAGCAGAGAGTGAGACTCATAGCCGAACTTTGGGCAGAGCACATGGAATTTTATGAAAGAAGGAGGAGACAGAAATACCTGGAGGGGACAGGACCTCCAAAGGGAGAGGAACAAAGCCAAAAAAATAAAATAAAAATAAAAACTTAGCCCTGGAGGCTCTGCAGAGACTGATACACCAACCAAGGACCATGCATGGACAGGACTAAATCCCCTGCTCAGATATAGCCCACAGACTCAGTCTCCAAGTGGGTTCCTTAGTAAGGGAAGCAGAGGATGTCTCTGGCATGAACTCAGTGACAGGATCTCCGATCACCTCTCCTTGAATGGGGTGCAGCCTTGCCAGGCCACAGAGGAAGACAATGCATCCAGTCCTGATGAGATCTGATAGGCTAGGGTCAGCTAGAAGAGGAAAAGGACACTTTTTAAATTAAATGCTAAAGAACTCCGAGAAGTTAGAATTTCTAGTGAGTGTTGATTATATTCTTAGCTGCTAGTCATTAACACTAACTTATCAACTTCATATCAGAACTACTGAGTATCTTGTTGGCTCTAGTCCTTGATATAAAAAGAGAAAGAAACTTTACAAGAGAAATTAAATGGCCTAGCAATACAATCATAAGCAATTGGCCATGGAGAATGAAAACAGGACATTGTGACCTGGACCTCATTTAATGACATTCAAGTTATTCAGATAAGAAGAACTTACTATTTTATAATACCAATAATAAGTTCTATTTTAAGTTAGCATAGGAAGTAGTTGCATGTAATTCAGCGATGCAGGAGGCCATACAAAGATGAGAAACCTTAATGAGAAAGTGCTATATTGTATTGCTATTATCACTGAATTACAATTTAATTTGATATTTAAAAACCATTTTAACAGCTTTCATTAAGTCAAATAAAGCCTTAGAAATTAAGCTTGTTAAGGGGCAATTGCAACTGATAACACCAAGTATAGGTCAGGAAAAAGAAAAGCACAGACATCATTTTTCTACCCTTGCTTTAGTGGCGGTAAAAATGAGTGGGCCTTACTACACATAGACACAGAGTTTAATTGTGGGTAGAGAGATTCAGGGAAACAGCTATGGCACAAAGGAATGTGAACAATTATATAATCTCTAATCTTTCAAGTTCAAATCTTCATTTATATGTTTAGACTATTTGTAACATTAATCAGAATCAGGATTTATTACAGATATTTAAAAATAGATTCTAAATAGGAGAGTTAAGAAAAAGAGATGCTCAAAAAGAAAAAAATAGTACCCATAATTATGGGCATGAGCTCCTCTAAGAGAGAGACACCTATAAAGACATCCTTTAAAATTTTAAATTATTGTGAAGTTTTCATTCTTTAAGCTGTTTATAAGTGGATCCATATGAACACATATAACAGTTCATCTCAACACAGATTTAACAAAGCTAAATTGTTCTGCTTTGTAACCTAGCCCAAATATTAGTGATAAAGAAATCAAGACAGTGCCATAATAACCACCTTCCTTCTGGCTTTTAAACAAGTATGTCCATGTGGCTGAAATATATTTAACCAATACAATACAACAAAAACAATTGCTTTTCATTTTCATGATTACAAAGTACCTACTTCTGTGTGTGTCTATCTCTGTGTCCCTGTCTATCTCTTTGTCTCTGTCCCTTTGTCTTCCTTTCCCTTCCTCCCTTTTTCTTCATCTCGCTCCATCTTTCTCTCTCCCTGCCAGTCCCACCTCATCATTTTTCCTTGTATGACACCAGACACTGTGGTGTTAGACAAGAAAGCATCATAAAGATGTGATTAAACTTCCTTGATTATCAACCCCTGATAATCTGATTCCTGTCACACTCCTGAGACAATGGAAGAAAAGACATTCACACATGAAACTTGAGGTAAGGGCAGCTCCAAAAAATTCTAAGACTGCATTCGGTACCCAAAACTGAGAAAGAGCCCCATCTAAAGCAAGAATGAATTCCAGATTCACAGACTGATGTGAGTGAACATAGATTCTTTAAGTTGCTGTATTTTGAGTTCTTAGTATTCAAAAGTAGATAAATAGCAGTTTTAGGAATAGGAAAAAAAGGAAAATGTTTTGTCACCAAGAGATTCTCCACCTGTGGGAAAATCTTTATAGAAAATAATAATAAAAACAATTAAGGCCATAATACTCACATTTATTCATATATATATATATATATATATATATGTATCTATTTATCTTTCTATGTATCAACGAATGCATGCATCTATCCCTCTATCTGTCCATCACCCTCACCTGAACTGTATATTCTAGGGCAGCCCCCAATTATATGTTCAATGGCTTCCTGAGCTTGGAGTACGTGCAGATATTCACACAGAATATGCATGCTTTCATTACTATTTATAAGTATCAACATGTAAAAACAGGAAAAAATAGAAAATAAGAAATCAAGAATGTTTACCTTTATCATTTAGCGAATGTTTCTGTACATATAAAATATAAATACACATTTTGGAAAGACAAAGGAAACACTTTGGATAGAGTCTAAGCAGAGGGTGTGTAGGGTAGTTGGAATGCAGCAGGCGAATAGGTTACAGGTGATATAAACTCTTTAGAGATTTTGAGCATTACTTTTTACCAACTTACAAAAAGATAGCTGAAAGAGGGGTAAAAACAGCCTGGGAAGAATATCTGGGGGTAAAAGCAATTTTGGGGACAGTTAGGAGAAGTGCATGGAGGGAAATCTGTGATAAAGATGTGCTATAGGAGAGAAGAATCTATCTTCAATTTAAAAAAGAAAGAATAAGCATTTCCAGAATTGACAAAGTTCATGAAAATATTCATTTGAAAATAAAATAATTTATTTTCGGAATTGAGAAATAAAAAAATGATAAAGAATAAATATAAGACAAAAATAGATTTACATAACTTATGGGTGGAAAACCAGAAAATCTAAGGAGATAGGTAAACATGGCCCAGTGGTAATAAAAACAGAGCAATAAATTATGATAAAAAGGAGAACTTTCCAACCTGTTGATGAGAAACAGTAGATGGTAAATAAGACTAGACTGAAGAACAATTGTTGGAATGAGAATTTGATTGGCAACACCTTCCTAAATATACTTACTCATAGAAGTCAATGTTTTCAGAATTACACAGAAAATACAGCCCTAAAATGAAGAAAAAGGTCCAAAATTTGTGATGAAATAATAGAAGATATTCATGCTGAAAATGTTTAAAATAAAGGATTATGATAAGGCATGAACAGTATCAGTATGTTACCTTTGTTTTCTGCTTGAAATATGTGTTTCCAGGTTATACATAGCATGTTCAAAGGATTGGAGAAATTCTTACAAAGAGCAAAGAGCATAGAAACAAAGAGTTTCGTTCAACAGCCAAGTTAAAGCACAGTGTATATACATTGCAGAGGAACAGCAGGTCCTGCCAGAGCATAAATGTCCATTGCACCTTTCTGCTGCTCAAGACTTCTGTTGTGCATTGACTTCTCAATGCAGAGTGAGATGTGTTTCTGACTTTGGATAAGAGGACTGAGTTATGCAAGCCTTTCTTCAATGTGCATGTCTTTTCTTGTGATGCATTTCATTTTAATCATATATGCCCTCTCATGCATAACATATAATGGTAAATAAAATTCATAACTTTAAATTTAAAGTTTATTCAGTATTTGATAAATGTAGAAGAGTGAACATGCCCCTTCCTTTCAGTGGGTATCAGAAAAGTAGGCTCCAAACAAGAGGAATAAGCTTGTAGATTCAACTTTCAGATGTCAGATTGTCTACTTTCCAGGACTGCAACAGTGAGAGATGACAATGGTTGCTAAGGACTTTTGAAAAATGGCATTTTTGGATATGTCAGAGCTCTCAAACTCATTAAGTCACAGCAACTGTGGTTGTCTCTACTAGACCTAGACAGACTCAGTCAGTATTCCAGTATAAATGTCCAACAACTAGCTGAAAATTATTGGCAGTTATAACTGATAGGGAAGGGAAAATGAGTTTTCTTCAGGAATGTGGCCATTCATGGGTTGCCAATATACCAAAAAAAAAAAAAAAAAAAAAAAAAAAAATCTTGTATCAATGTGTTGCACTAACCAGATTCGGTGGGCAAAAAAGGAAAAAAAAAAAAAGGACATAGGTTGGGAAGGGGATGTGGAGGAGTGGAAAAGTTGGAGGGTGATGTAGGTAGTAGATGTGATCAAAACATATACATATATGAAATTCTTAAAGAACAGGTAAATACCACTATGAAAATCAATCTAGCACTTTCTCAGACAATTAGGAATAGTGCTTCCTCAAGATCCAGCTATACCACTCCTAGACATATATGCTAAATATGTTCAAGTACACAACAAGGACATTTGCTCAACCATGTTTGTGGCAGCCTTATTTGTAATAACCAGAACCTGGAAACAACCCAGACGTCCATCAATGGAGGAATGGATACAGAAATTATGGTACTTTTACACAATGGAATACTACTCAGCAATCAAAAACAAGGAAATCATGAATTTTTCAGGCAAATGGTGGGATCTAGAAAAAAATCATCCTGAGTGAGGTATCCCAAAAGCAGAACACACATGGTATATGCTCACTTATATAGACCTATAGGATAGGATAAACATACTAAAATATGTACACCTAAAGATAAACAAGAAAGAGGTCCAGGGGTAAGATGATCAATTCTCATCTAGAAAGACAAAGGAAACGGACATTTGATATAGGAGAAAACAAGTAACAGGACAAAAGGCTAACACAGAAGGTACCTGAAAGGCTTTACCTAGAAGTGTATCAAAGCAGATGCTGAGACCCATAACCTTGCCTTCGGCAGAGTGTAGGGAATCATAAGAAGGAAGGAGGAATTAGTATATCCTAGAGGGTACAGGGAGCCCTACAAGGTCCAAATATATCTGAGCACAGGGGTCTTCTATGAGACTTTATCCAACCAAGGACCATGAATGGATATAACCTACAACCCCTCTTCAGACATAGGCCATGGTAGCTGTGTATCCAAGTGGGTTCCCTAGTAAGGGGGACAGGAATTATCTCTGACATGGACTTATGAGCTTCTCTTCCCCCCTGAGAGAGGAGCAGCCTTTCTAAGCCACAGATAAGGACATTGCAACCATCCTGAAGAAACCTGATAAGCTAGGGCCAGAAGGAAGGAGAGGACACCCCCACTCAGTGGACTCAGTAGGGAGTAAGGAAGATATGAGGGAGGGAGGGGAGGATTGGGAAGGAAAGAAGGAGAAGACTTCAGCTGGGATGCAAGTTAGTGTATAAAATTATTAAAAAATAAAATATATTAATAAAAAAGAAAAGGTAAACAGAATAAAAATTTAAGAAAGAAAGGATTAGAACATATTTTTTTGTTATTTTTAGGAATCAAAAGCAAGCCTATATGAATGCCAACAAAATTATATAGAAGGTATAATGTTAAGGTTTTTATTTGAATTAATTTATTTATTCACTTTATGTCCTGGTCATGGCCACTTTTTATCTTTATATCCATAGATTAGTACAGTTATCAATGGCTTATCAAAGAAGATTCTTTTTGTAAAAGATGATGATAGGAGAATGTTCTCATCTCTAAACGGGATATCTTTAACCTCCCTTCATCCAAGGCTCAGGGCTCATCACAGAAAATGAAAATTAAGGTAGTAAGAGCCAGAGGTAGTAGACATTTGCACAGAAACAGTATTTGTCAGGCAAAAATGTCACACACATGAATGGTATACAAGGCCTTTACCAAATCAAGTTAGCAAAAATTCCAGCATGGATTAGGGAGGACTTCATGAAGTCCCACCTCTATTTTAGGAAGATTACTTGTGATTTATGGCTGCTAAGAAAAGGAGATTCAGTTTTGTTTTGTTTTGTTTTGGGAGGTAACCCTGAAGGGGCTATGATCCCATAATCATACATGTATAGGCAGCACTATATCTGAGGACACTCTCATAGTTAAAGAGCACATAGACTTGGGAAGGAGCAGTGGGAAAAATAGGGAAGTGATTGGAATAGAAGGAATGGGGGTGGTTTTGATCACAACATATTATAATATATGTGAATGAGATTTTGAGACAATAAAATATAATAGTATACCTGAGTGACCCCAAAAATTCTACCGGGTATCTCCTACAGTTGATAAACACCTTCAGCAAAGTGACAGGATACAAAATTAACTCAAAAAAATCAGTAGCCCTCCAGTATGCAAAAGACAAAAGGGCTGAGAAAGAAATTAGGGAAACAACACCTTTCACAATAGCCACAAAGGAAATAAAGTACCTTGGTGTGACCCTAACCAAGCAAGTCAAAGACTTGTAAGAAAAAAAGCTTCCAGTCTCTGAAGAAAGAATTAGAAGAAGGTATCAGAAGATGGAAAAATCTCCCATGCTCAAGGCTTGGCAGGATTAACATAGTAAGAATGTCCATCTTACCAAAAGCAATCTGCAGATTCAATGCAATTCCCATCAAATTACCAACACAATTCTTTCAGATCTTGAAAGAAAAATTCTCAATTTCATATGGAACAACAATTAACCCAGAATTGCTGAAACAACCCTCTACATTAAAAAATGTGGAGGTATCTCCATCCCTGATCTTAGGCTGTACTATAGAGCAGCAATACTAAAAAATGCATGGTGCCAACATAAAAACAACTTTGGAATCAAATAGAAGACCCAGAAATAAATCCACACACAATGGACACCTTATTTTTGACAAAGATTCCAAAACCATTCAATGGAAAAAATATAGCATCTTCAACAAATGGTGCTGGTCTAACTGGATGTCTGCATGTCAAAAAATGCAAAAAGATCCATATTTATCACCCTGCACAAAACTAAAGTCCATGTGGATCAAAGACCTTAATATAACACACACTAAACCTGTTAGAAGAAAAAAGGTGAGGAAAAGCCTAGAACTAATTGACACAGGACACAACTTCCTGAATAGAACAACCACAGCACAGGCTCTAAGAGCAACAATCAGTAAATGGGACCTCATGAAACTGAAGAGCTTCTGTAAAGCAAAAGACACCGTTGTCAGAACAAAAACAACAGCCTACATATTGGGAAAGGATCCTCACCAACTCTTATCTGACAGAGGGCTGATATCCAGAATATATAAAGAACTCAAGAAGTTAAAACAGCAACAAATCAGTTAATCCAATTAAAAAATTGTGGTGCAGCCTTACCAGGCCACAGAGGAAGACAATGCAGCCACTACTGATAAGACCTGATAGAGCTAAACAGAGAATTCACAATAGAGGAATATTGAATGGCAGAGAAACACTTAAATAAATGTTTAATGTCCTTAGTCATCAGGGAAATGCAAATGAAAGTGACCCTGAGATTTCACATTACACCCATCAGAATGGCTAAGATCAAAAACTCAAGTGACAACACATGTTGGAGAGATTGTGGAGAAAGAGGAACCCTCCTCCACTGCTGGTGGGAATGCAAACTTGTACAACCACTTTGGAAATCAATCCTAGAAAAATTAGGAATATTGCTACCTCAAGATCCAGCTATACCACTTCTAGGCATACATCCAAGTATATGCCAAGGTGCTCAAGTATACAACAAGGACATTTGCTCAACCATGTTTTTAGCAGCATAATTCATAATAGCTAGAACCTGGAAACAACCCAGATGTCCCTCAGTTGAAGAATGGATACAGAAACAGTGGTACATCTACACAATGGAATATAACTCAGCCATAAAAAAAAAAAAAATCATGAAACTTGCAGGTAAATGGTGGGATCTGGAAAAAGATCATCCTAAGTGAGGTACTCCAGAAGCACAAAGACACACAGGGTATATACGCACTCATAAGTGAATATTAAATATATCACATAGGATAAACCTACTAAAATCTATACACCTAAGAAAACAAAACAAGGAGGATTCTGGCTAAGATGCTCAATCCCCATTCAGAAAGGCAAAGAGGATGGACATCAGAAGAGGCAGAAAACAGGGACAGCAACCTACCACAGAGGGCCTCTGAAAGGCTCTACCCCGCTGGGTATCAGAGCAGATGCTAAGACTTATAGCCAAACTTTGGGCAGAGTGCAAAGAATCTTATGAAAGAAGAGGGATATAGGAAGACCTGGAGAAGACAGGAGCTCCACAATGAGAGCAATAAAACCAAAAAATCTGGGCACAGGGGTCTTTTCTGAGACTGATACTCCAACCAAGGACTACTCATGGAGGTAACTTGGAACCCATGTACAGCCCATGGCAGTTCAGTGTCCAAATGGGTTCCATAATGAAAGGAACAGGGACTGTCTCTGACATGAACTGATTGGCTTGCTCTTTGATCACCTCCCCCTGAGGGTGGTGAAGCCTTACCAGGCCACAGAGGAAGACAATGCAGCCACTACTGATAAGACCTGATAAAGTAGGATCAGAGGGAAGGGGAGGAGGACCTCCCTTTTCAGTGGACTGGGAGAGGAACATGGTTGGGGAAGAGGGAGGGTGAGATTTGGAGGGGAGGAGGGAGAGAGGTACAGGAGGGATACCAAGTGAATAAGCTGTAATTAATAAAAAAGTGAAAAAATGTTTTAACATTATTAAAAAAGCAAGCCATAGTTAATGTGATTAGGAAATGCTGACTGTTTTGTGAAATCTGAATGTGAAGACTGCATTGATTAGCTTTGACAGCACACAGAAATCCATGTCTATGTCTCATTCAGAGAGTTTGTATCAATCTAACATTTCCCCAAAAAGGCTTTTTACCAAGTAAGGGTAACATCAAAAACTGCTTTTCTTTAATCTGTATTTTTGTGCTGTTCTCCATAAACAATGATAATTGGTAGTAATATTATACTATTGTTGGAAGGTCATCAAATGAATTTCAAAATGTGCCCTTTATCTCTGCTACCAACAGTACTGTTTCATATATGAGAAATGCTTTTGAAATTTAATACTTGTATATTAGACAGAAACTTTTCCCAGATGTTCAATGCTGTGTACCTTCCAACATGCTAAATTGATGCTTCAAGCCCCCCTTCTACAGTCTATCATTTAGATTTCGTGGTCCCATCCCCAACTCCCTCTGCATGTCACTCAGAGTTTGTCACAACTGCTAGAGAACAAAGACTATATTGGACTCATCAATCAATGCTACAATCATATTAATCTGTGTTTCTATATTGAATGTTGTATCATCTTGCTTAAATCATATAAATTCTATATTTTCATTTCTTCCTGCAGAATGTCAAATGTTTTGCACACTGTCGACCATACAGTAAAGGTTTAGTAGATTGATTTTTCTTTTCTTCCATATGAGGGGGGAATGGTTAGTGAGAGAAAAATCTGGTGGGAGAGAGAAGTTCTGTGCAATTTCTGAAGAAAACTCACCATTCTCTAAAACAATTTATCTGTCAGAATAAAGAATTGTGTTCACTACACTCTTTCATTCTGACGAGTCGTTGCACTCTAGGAGGTCTCGCGATGAAAGAAACATGCCTTCTCTTTCCCTCACACAGCTTGCTGGAGAAATGTCTCCATAGAAACAGCAAAATGGTTGCTGGAGCAGGAGGGGTACGTCAGTGCTTTATGCAACCATTTTCTTCTCATTATCAGTGAGTAACTGTCCTGGTTTGGTTGAGATCATGGAGAGACTGACACCGATTTGAAGCTGCATGGAATTCAGAGTACTAAGCTCAACGTAGAACCTTCAAAACGCACACTTAATTTAACACAGAAAAAGTAGCTTGGACACACATTGTGGTAACTCTATACCAAAGGGAGTGTTACTCACTTACTATTCATTTAAACTTAACCTTGAGACTGGGAAAAGCAGCAGAGATGTCCCCACAATTGTAGTCAGATTATTGATTTGAAGCCCTTTGAGTAAAGTGCCAGAGCAGAAAGATCGTTTTATTTTACTATGAAACATCACTTCCAAGCATGGTATCTATGCTGTGCAGCCTCCGTTATTTCTAGGGCCAGGTCCTTCTTGGTAATAGAAACAATAACCCATTGTTACTTTTGTGTAGTTTTCAAAGTCACCCAAATTTTTATCTTTCTTTTTTTTTTTAAATAGAAGGTTAAGATGCTGGATTTGGAAGACTGTGCTAGGTATGGCCTAGGAATCTTGCATAATCCTACAGAATGAATTGTCCCGTCAGTATATATCTTCCCCAGTTTTTAGCTTCCACTTGAATGTATTTCTTTTCAGTTTTCAAATACTTGTGCATGTCTATGCTCCAGACTTTTATTTTCTTTTATTTGTATTTTTTAATACAAATATTAATTTCACAAACAATACAATGTCATTTTTAAATTATAAATGATATTATTAAAGGGAATTAAAACAATAAAACACGTCAAATGTTTAGAAAGCACACAGCACCATGGAATTCTTTTGGTGGTATATTCTTATATGGCTGTGTAACTTCATGTTGACCTATACCCAGAAATCAGCATACAAAGCAGCTTTCTACATTGCTTTCAACTTCATTTCAACAAAATGGATTTCATTTTTTGGTTGCATTTTTGCTGTTATTTGTCTTTAGTTCTAAATTTCGGGTTTTGCTCTGAGACAGGATCTCAAGAAGCCAGGAATTACTTGAAGTCCTTATGCTCTTGTCTTGTCTTCTCTCTCGAGAATTACAGATATGTTTCAACAATTCCAGATCATCTGTTCATTGTTATTAATCAGATGATTGAAAAATATAAATTCTGTCAAACTGGTGAAAGTTTCTCTTTACCGACCATCACTCTATTCTGGAGGAGAGGGATATATTACAGAAGAATGAATGAGTGCTTTTACATATTAAATAGCTTAAAGAATATAAAAGCTATTTGTATCATCAATTATAAATCATTAGCAATCATTAACTATTTAGAGGACAATACTTTACATATATATTTTCTACAGCTATTAAAAACACAAGGTCCTTAAGTTTGATTTTCAAGACTGTTAACATAAAATGACATGTCAGAAGTATGTTGTGAAACACAGATTACAAAAAGAATAACTTTGTTTATGACAGAAAATAATTCACTTCAAATAAGTGCATTGACTTTAGCGCTAAATTGTTACTTTGCCACTAAAAGGGCTTATTGATTCAGAAACAGCCTAGTTGAAAAACCTCCCATATTTGTTTTTTATTGTGAAACTAAATGCATTTTCCTCATAAGATATTATTGGCCAGTTATGAATTTAAATTAAAAAGAGTTTTTCAAGACGTTCACAAAAAATTTACAGATCACGTTTATCTAATAAAAATTATCTACATGTTTATTAAGGTGGGTTTGGAATAACACAATCTAATTTTCAGAATCAAAGATCAAGAGCAGTAAATAAATCACTCTATGGCCCAAACGTATATTCTCCAAACGTATTACACAAATAGAAGGCATACTCTTATTTTAAAAATAAATTGATAGACATTTGAAAATAGGGAAGATATCTTAGTGAAAGAATCACAGTTGGACTCAGTGTTTTGAAAATTTATAGATATGTTAATTAATTAATTAAGTCAAAAAGGAGGAATGGGACTGAGGAGAAGTGATGGGGGAGTTCTGGAGGGAAGATGAACACAGAGAGCTATGCATAAATACGATCAAGATACATTTTACACATGTATAACATTTTCAAATAATATAGGAAAAATACAAGAAAGCAAATGTAAAAAATATAAAATTTTAAATTAATCTCTTTATTTCAAAAAATCTGAAATTTGGGCTTATTTTTCTATAAAATAGGTCTCAGATTCTTACAAAAATAAAACCCTTCCAAACACCATGCGGTAAAATTTCTAAATCAGCAATTTTTCTCTTTTGATAATTTAGAATTCTACAGTCCATTCATCAAAAAATTAGGAGTGATTGCTTCAACTGTCACTGTCACCTTCACATACTGTTTTTACATCCCATCCCTAAGGCAACCTCTGCTTGTAAATGGAGGCGCTACCGTGGGCTGTTCTAGATGATCTAGCCGCTGCTGTGACGCACCCCACGCACTACCTTCTTAACCTGTGGAGGGAAAGAGGTTTATTTCATCTTACAGACCAGCATTGAAGGATGCCAAGGCAGGAAGCCAAGGCAGGGACTCAACCCAGGAAGTGAAGCATAAACCACAGAGAAATACTGTTCGCTGGGAACCTTTGCTTCCAGGTTCATGCTCAGCCATCTTTCTTTTTATACAACCCAGGTTTACTTCTTTAGGGATAGGTGATTTGGCTTTCCTACATCAATCATTAATCATGAAAATGCTCTCATAGTTATAGCCACAGACAGTTTTTCCACGGAGGTTCTCCTCTTCCTACGTGTGCCAAACTGACAAACAAGGTTAGCCATCACACACACTAATGTAAAAACTGGCCCAGAGACTATGCACTTGGACAACTTGGCAAACATTTATTGAATAGAGTTTATATCTCTAGGTCTAAGGGGAAAATGAACAAAGCAACAAAACACAAAGATAAAAATAGAATGTACATAGAAGTTGAGACTCCAGTGCACCCAACATTTGAATGCAGCTGATAAAACACAGAAAATGAATTGTTGTGAGTACCCATTTTATCTTTCAGTGTGTCACAGAAACTTCTGTAAGTGCAAAAGTAACTTCCAATGCACACGTCCCTATTTGGAGCCTCAGGAGCTGGAAAGTTATGTGCTCTCTGGCTCATGCTTGG
This sequence comes from Meriones unguiculatus, assembly GCF_030254825.1. NCBI lineage: Eukaryota > Metazoa > Chordata > Mammalia > Rodentia > Muridae > Meriones > Meriones unguiculatus. The sequence continues at coordinate 9,473,874 of NC_083353.1, forward strand.
CATGCTGGTCTGCCTTCTCTACTGGAGACTATGTCTCAAGCATTCTGATGTCTCTTTCCAACCATTTTCTCTTCTCCGTTAAACAATTTATAGTGTGGTTCTAAATATTAATTTCAAATGATTATGACACAAATTTGAAGCTTAAAAAAATTAATGAATACAAAGATAAGGATTAGGGGTGAGACTCAGTGCCGAGCACTCACCTTACGTGAACAACATGCAGATTTAGCTTTAGATTTAGTGCCTGGTCTTTAAGAAAAAAATACAATTAACTGAAATGACTAAGTGCTCAATGAAATGTTCATTAACTATGCCAATATGTTGGTTAATATTTGTGGTGTTTTAGGTGAAAATGCCCCCCCTGGGCTTGTGAATCTGAATAACTGCTCATTATTTGTTGCTGTTTGTACAGGATTAGGCCTTATAGGGGAAGTATGAAACTGTTAGCTTTGGTAGTTTATTGATACCCACCATTTCCAGTTATTCTCTCTGCTTTGTGATTAAGGTAAATAATGTTGGCTTTCAACTACTGTGATACTTCACCACCATTATAGGGATGGAATCTTCATTCTTTGAAACCAACCCTCCCCCATAAACAATCCTTCCTCCTTCAGGTTGCCTAGGTGATGATGTTTTATCACAGTATTGGAAAAGAAATAAATACAGTATTGTTTGTCAACTTTATAAGATCTAGAGACAAGCCTGCCAGCATATCTGTAACTGTTTATTTGTATTAGTTTATTTGTTGCTGAAGACAAGACAAAACAGGAACTTCAGAAACAGCCTTTCTGATGCCTGAGCTGTAACGGATCTGGGTACCAGAAGGCACATGCAAGCTTCCAAAGGTGGAAGCAATCTATATTCCTACCTAGGTACGACACAATTACTCTAACAGTGAATTACTGGCTTGCATACCTTAGTTAAATACAGTAACTCTCTAATTGCACTTAAGACCCGAACAATAAGAGGGTTAGCACATGTATTATTGTAACTCTAGCTAGCTCATCACTGCTAGTGAAATTATGCTTATTGGAGTAGCATCTACATTCACTGCTTCACTATAAACATGTACTTTTTTACCTACCAATAAGTGTAGTCTTTACCCCTCACCAAGAAAATTTCTCTTTGCTAAAAATACAGACCACTACAGAAAAACACAACTACTCAAAATGCAGAATTATGGAACCCAGTCCCTAAGGATACATCTACAAAACACTGTACACCTATGGATCAGGGAACATTGTGGAATAGATTGAAGAAGGAATGCAAGTGCCAGAGTATCAAGGAGTTTACTGTGACAATATCAAAAGCTATACCCTCAGGAAAATCAATTTTAATAGGAGCTAAACAAAGATGAATTTGCCAAAACTTCTAAATTTGGAGACTACAGAGCCTGACCTGGCCATCTTCTGTAACCAGGCAAGACTTTCTGTGATGAGACTGGGACATCAACCCAGATACAAAACTTTCAACCTTCAATTTGTCCTGCCTGCAATATGTGCAGGAGTAATGACGGTACAGAACTCATGGGAATTGTCAAACAATGATTGGTCCAACATTAAGCCCATACCATGAGAGAGAGCTCACACCTAACACTGCTTGGATGGCCAGGAACAAGAGGCTGAATATCCCAGAGACCTAGTATAGAACCAAACAAACATGACTGGCTAAAAACAAAACAAAAACAAACAAAAGCAAGAACTAATTTAAAGATAGTGAAATGATTGTTCATTCTGATAAATGCATAACTCAGAGCCTATCCCAATTGTCATCAGAGAGGATTCATTCTGCAATTGATGGGAGCAGATACAGAGACCTACAATCAAACAACAGGCAGACCTCAGGAAACCCCACAGAAAACAGGCAGTAGGCTTGTTGGAACCAGAGGTGTTGAGAAAATCTTAAGAACAAGGCTCATTGTATCAACTAAGCAGGGATTGAAGAGGTTCATAGAGACTGAAGTGATAATCAGGTAGCATTCAAGGGTCTGACATAGATCCTGTGCTTATATTTTATGGTTATGTAGCTGCATGTTCTTGTAGGACTTCTAACAGTGGAAGTTGGGAGTGTCTCTTACTCTTTTGTCTTCTTTTAGGACCCTTTTCCTCCTTCTTGGTTGCCTTGTCCAGCCTTGATATGAGGGTTTGACCTAGTATTATTGTAACATGTTGTACTGTGTTCGGTTGATATTCGTAGGAGGCCTGTTCTTTTATAAGAGAAACAGAGGAGTGGTTCTGGTGGAGCGGGGAGGGGGGCACACTGGGGGAAAAGATGGAGAGGAAACTGTGGGTGGGATGTAATATATGATAGAAGAGTTATAAAATAAATCATTAACGAATAAAAAAAGGAAAGAAAAGAAAAGAAAAGAGAAAGTTAAAATGCCAAGATAACAATCACAGAAAAGGGTTTATATATCATTTCCCACATTTTTATTTGATATAATTATTTTCTAAATATAAATTGTCTCTATAGCATTTAATACTACAACTTCATTCCAGAATTTCTATTTTCATTTACTGTGGCTTGGTGATATGAGATTGGTTTAAGTCATTAGCTCCCAGAATCTCATTTACCAAGTAATATTCATGTACATTTGTCTGAGTTTCTTATCTCAACACATCCCTTCCTTTCCAGTGTCCCCCTTTTACTTACTTCTATATAACTAACTAACACTAATAGGCATTCATACATTCATTATATTTTTGTTGATTTTCAGATGTTTTTTTGTTTGTTTGTTTTACTTTCTTATCTTTTATATGGGGTCTGACAATACCACTATGGCTGTAGTCAAACTCCAATATATATATATATATATATTTGCAATTTTCTTGCTGAAATCTTGTCAATATTTTAGAAAGTATTATTAGCACTATATATGTGTATTTGAGGTTATCTGTTCTGTAGAGTCATATGATCTTGCTTTAATTAGTTCAATACTGTATATCTAACATCTATTAATATCAAAAGCATAATGTTTGTGATATTAATTTACTAAATGAGCCTTGTTGCATAACAGTAGCATTTTATGACAGTCACATACATTTTCTTTTTTATATTTTACTGATTGAAACTGACAATAAAGTTGAAATATATTCATTTATATACCTAAGAAGTGACATTTAAACTTAGATGCATATACCTTGTGAGATCTTCTTCCTTCTTAAACACAGAAATACTAAATGGAAAGCCAGTATTCCCTTTCCTACCCGACAGGATACACCTTGGAAAATACTCTGAATTAAGATGCTGTAGATGTGAACAGTGTTAGCCAGCTCAGAAAAGAGGATATGAGAAACCTGTAGTTTCCAAGACATAGGATTAGAATCCAGCCCTTAAGGAGATGCATGTAATCTCATCAGAATCTTGCAGAATGTGATAACTTCTTCTAAAGTTCCAATGGTGTTTAATTATGAATGAAGTGTTGGTCAAGGGGAAAAATGTTAATTTGAGTTTGCTTCTTTGTCACAATTTAAAGCTATCTCTTTCTTTATCTCAGCCTAGGGACTAGACATGCTGGTGCCCTTTTATATTTTTCTACTCTCTGATACAGTAAATATTCATGAGCCTCTGCCCAGTACATGCTGATGATAGAATCCCAAAGGTTTTCAACTTTGTTTTTCCCTGCTGAAACTGATTTTTTTTGTAGAGGCCTGTGAGCATAAATGTACACACACACACACACACACACACACACACACATATGAGATCTTTGCTGTATATCTTTAAATCCTTTTTATTCCTGAAAAAGCCTATCTTATTGAATAACTCTTAGGATTCCCAAAATGTATTACAGTTATCATCTCCATGGAGACTCCAATCTGCCAACAGTCAGAATTGCAAAGAAAAACTCAAAATTACCGAAAGTAAGAAGGAATGTATAATAAAAACACTACATATTAGTCTAGGGTGCTGTTAAATTAATTCTGTCATATTATGTGTATGGAAGAGTCAATGCCAATACACAAGATAGGATATTATTTAACTACAACTGAGAAGATTAATAACAGCAATAAATGTCCATCAGCTCATGAAGGTCCTTTATCTTAATTATATAGTAATCTTTCCAAGAAAATTCAAGTTAATAGTTGTGTGCATATTTTGTAGTATTTTTTTTTATTTTTCTAAAGTATATGTGGCATAACACTCCCTGTAGGCAATAGTGGAATCTTTGGATTTTATTTTCTTTTTCTGCAAACTCGTGTATCAAGAAATTACCATGGATAATATTAAAATGCTAATATCCTAACCCTCATCATGTCTTAGACATAGCTGCTTCCCTCTTCAAGCACTCTACCCCACTGGAATAAATAAGACCAAAATATTGTATAAAATATAGATGAAATGAAAATTTATTCAGTAGGCAAAATAATGAGAATTATAATTAGGTGAACATGTTTTTTTTTTTTTTCCCGTGGTTATAGCTTTACTCTATTGAAATTGTCTTTTTATCAAAAATCTAACCAGCATAAACCATTTATTTAAAGTCTTCTGTTGACTACCCATTTTGGGCCTAATTGTACAAAATTCAATAAGTGCTTCCAAAACTATTTGCAATGTACACAGTGAGTGTTAATTAAAAATAATATTTAAAACAGTTAAGCCAGTTTTTGGTTATTCTGCCTGTATATAATACTGCTAATATTTTGAGCAAAGATTTATGGTATGTTTGTATGATTTTATTATACAGGTTTTATAGAGAGTTTCATGAATATCTGATGAAGTTGAAATATTTCATCAACTCTTATTTATAAATTATGATACTTATATCTTTTGATAACCACAATGTATTGTCTATGTGTGTAGTTCAACTGTTTTAGTTGAAATTTGAAGTTCATATATGACAAAAGTAATCTTTAGAGGAAGTGTTGTGAGTAAGTTTTTTCTTTTTTTCTATGAAATGTATGTGACTGTGCACAGGAAATAAAATATAAGGCAAGTATGTTCTTTTTTGTCTTTTTGTTGTTGTTGTTACAGTTCATTCAGTTTTTATCCCAGCTGAAGCAGTCTCCTCCATCCCTTCCCAATCTCACCCTCCCTCCCTCTCAGAAAATATCCCTGTGCCCAGATATATTTAATCCTTGTGGAGCTCCTATCCTCTCCAGGTCTTACTAACTCCCCCTTCTTTCATATGATTCCATGAACTCTGTCCAAGGTTTGGTTATGATTCTCAGCATCTTCTTTGATATACTGCTAGGTAGAGTCTTTCAGAGGTCCTCTGTGGTAGACTCCTGTCCTGTTACTTATTTTCTCCTACTTCCAATGTCCATCCCATTTGTCTTTCTAAGTGAGGATTGATCATCGTACCCTGGGTCCTCCTTCTTGTTTAGCTTCTTTAGGTGTATAGATTTTAGTATGTTTATCCTATCTTATAGGTCTAGTATCCACTTTTAAGTGAGTATATACCATGTGTGTCTTTCTACTTCTGGGATACCTCACTCAGGATGATGTTTTCTAGGTCTACTCACATTGGTGTATATTTAATATAGTAAACTATAAATTCTACATCCAAATAGTAATTTTCTATTTCCTTCGCTTCTGTTCCTGCTCCTGAAAACATCATCATGTAATCTCAAACCATGAGTTTTCCTTCTCTAGGTACCTGATTTCTATCCACATTTGTTGAATAACTTGTGCTTTCATAGTTCATCCATATTTTAGAACTTACCAAACTTGTCTTTACAGTATTCAATGTGTGTATGTTTTCCTTCTTTCATCTCTCAAATGGCCTCAGCCTGTGTTAATTTTTAATTTTGTCTATTATTATAATAATCCATTTCGAACAAATATTTTCTTAAAATTAAGTTTAAATAATTAGCACATAAACTATATGTTTTATTATATACAAAAGTAATTGTTGACCATATTTCAGTGTTATGTTTTTTATTTTGGATTCCTTTGTGTCTGTTTTCTACTGCTTGGTTTACATGCACTCCTTCCTCCCCTTCATATTTTAAGTGGTGGTTAGTAGTCTGCATTTGTATCCTCATGAGTGCACACCAAACTTTACCTACTGAATTGTCTCCCCAGATTTTTTATATATTACATTTTAATTTAAACCAAATGTTCACCCAACTTACTTAAAAGACATTTTTGTTAGTGATTAATCTGATGGGTTTTATATAGCAGAGGTCTTCCTAGTGGGTTTGGCTTACATTCTTGGCTTTAGAATCTACAACGGTAGATTCTGGTGTTGATTTTACATTTTAATCTCAGAAACAAAATCAGCTTAAGTAATGAGCTTGTAAGGAGAAAGCTGGGAGTCTGAATCTACAGGAGAAGCTGATTGACAAAGATGCCTAACTAATTGCTCAGATTTCCTTTAAACACTTTTCTGTCTTACGTGCCTCAGTAAGTCAGTTTTTCATGTTTCATTAGAAAACATGATAACGTGATACGGAGACTGCTGAAAGGTGAGGGCACTTTATGAGCTGTAATTTTAGTCCTAGATGAGTCCCCTCAAAATAATTAATTAAGTGACTCTTGCTCTATATTTCTTTCCTGAGTACACTGGTAAGAGCAGGAAGCAGACAGTAGTGTTGGTACTAATCTGAAAGGCAAATTTCACTGCTTGTTAGGTAATTTGTAACAAATTTTCTCCTGTCCAGTATTGTGTCAATAAAATTTCTTCTGTATGGTTTATTCCCATTGATAATTTATATTTTTTGTCAATGAAATGACATATGAATGATTCAATCCAAGAGAAGATTTTTAAAATTAATGTGAGAAGCGTGAGAAAGAACAACAGAACAATTTTACCTTAAAGACAGCCCTATTTGGGGTTGAATAGCATCCTCTTTCTTGTAACAAAGAGATTCAACTTCCAAAAACTCAGATATTTAAACACAAATACAACTTCTTCCCATGAATGTTTAATCACTAATATCATCTGACTATATTGACACCACTTCTTTAAATCCTCCGTCCCATCATGAACAACCTAAAAATCCCTTAAAAATAGTGGGAACAGGGACTGTTTCTGACATGAACTCAGTGGCTAGCTCTTTGATCACCTCCCCCTGAGGCAGGGATCATCCTTTCCAGGAAACAGAGGAAGACAAGGACTCCAGTCCTGATTAGACCTGATAGGCTAAGGTCAGATGGAAGAGGAGGAGGACCTATCCTATCAGTAGATTAGGGGAGGGGCATGAGAGGAGATAAGGGAGGGAGAATGAGATTGGGAAGGGATGATGGAGAGGAATATAACTGGAATACAAAGTGAATTAGCTGTATTTAATAAAATAATAATTAATTTAAAAATACTAACATATAAGATAATTTCATTTCCAACCCATTTTGTTAGGTAATTTGTAACAAATTTTCTCCTGTCCAGTATTGTGTCAATAAAATTTCTCAAATTTATCAGTAAGTACACCAACCAGCATTTTTATTGCAGTGGAAATATTGCCCATTTGAATAAAAAATCTACAGAATATACAGATTCAGAATAGCTGTATTTCATCAAGCTCTTGGTTTAGACAACATAACTATACCCAACTGACAAGTAACAGAATGCAGTGTTTCCATAGCACTCATGATACTTTTAGACCATGCGATGAGCCACATGCTATCTTGGCTACCGACATTAGAGTCAGAATACATCCAAATTTACTTCAATCAATTGAGTTGAGTGTATTAGTATCTCATTTGATACTATGAAAAAAAAAGAAAAAAAAAAAACAATTGACAGAAAGAAGTATTTGTGTTTATGGTCCAAAGGCAAAAGAGTCCATTATGGTGGAGCAACAAGACAGCAAGTGGTGAATATAGCAATAGAAGCAGGAATCCAAGAGATCATCTCTTCAACCATAAACAGGAAACAGAGAGAACAAAAGTAGGGTGGGTGTATATGCTCCCAAAGTCCACTACTAGTGACAAACTTCTTTCAACAAAGTATATCCTATTTAAACTTCCTAAAAGAGTGCCACAACTGGAGACCTCATGTTTCAATACAAGATCCCGTAAGAGAATGAGGGGATAAAAATTGGAAAGGAAGAAGTCAAAGAATCACTATTCACAGACTATATGATAGTATATATGAGTGACACCAAAATTCTACCAGGGAACTCCTACAGCTGATTAACACCTTAAGAAAAGTGGCAGGGTACAATATTAACTCAAAAAAAAAAAAAAAATCAGAAGCCCTCCTGTATACAAAAGAAAAAAAAAAGCTGAGAAATTAATTAGAGAAACAACAACATTCACAATAGCCACAAAAGACATAAAGTACCTTGGTGTGACTCTAACCAAGCAATTCAAAGACTTGTATGAAAACAAAGTTTCCAGTCTCTGAAGAAAGAAATAGAAGAAGATATCAGAAGATGGAAAGACCCCCCCATTCTCAAGGCTTGGCAGGATTAACTTAGTAAAAATGGCCATCTTACCAAAAGCAATCTACAGATTCAATGCAATTCCCATCAAATTACCAACACAATTCTTTACAGATCTTGAAAGAACAATTTTCATCTTCACAAAGAATAACAAGAAAACCCAGAATCACTAAAACAATCCTCCACAATAAAAGATCATCTGGAGGCATCTCCATTCCTGATCTTAAGCTGTACTATAGAGCAATAGTAGTAAAAACTGCATGGTACTGGCATAAAAAAACTGATTGGTGTATCAATGGAGCTGATTAGAAGACTCTGATATAAACCCACATATTATAAATACCTCATTTTGGACAAAGATGCCAAAACCATACAATGGATAAAAGATAGCATCTTCAACAAATGGTACTGGTCTAACTGGATGTCTACATGTAGAAAAAAGCAAATAGATCTTCACTTATCACCCTGCACAAAACTAAAGCCCAAGTGGATCAAAGACCTCAATATAAAACCAGACACACTAAATCATTTAGAAGAAAAAGTGGGGAACAGCCTAGAACTCATTGGCACAGGAGACAACTTCCTGAACAGAACACCAACAGCACAGGCTCTAAGAGCAACAACGTATAAATGGGACCCCATGAAATTGAAAAGCTTCTGTAAAGCAAAGGACATTGTCATCATAACAAAATGACTGCCTACAGATTGGGAAAGGATCTTCATCAACCCTATATCTGAAAGAAGGTTGATATCCAGAATATATAATGAACTCAGGAAGTTAAACAGCAACAAATCAAGTAACCCAGTTTAAAAATGGGGAGGGAAAGAGGGACGGGGCTTCGGCGGGGATACAAGTGAATGACCTGTGATTAAAATAAAATAAAAATAAAATAAAACAAAGATACAAGTAGAAAAAAAACAAAAAAAAATAAAAACAGGTTTTACTAGAGTTCTACAAGTCCTACTTTTTAGGTTTGCTCCTTATCCCAAGCCAAGCAGCACATACCCTGTGCGATCAAACTGTATATTAGATATAAAGAAGCCAGAATATCATTCCAAATGACCTGGATTAATCTGGGCATGCATCTTAACAAAACTGTTAGTCAACAAAAACCATCACAAGCAGCATCTCTTTTTCTATTAGGAACATCTTTTTTCTATATTGAGTTGGATTTTTCAGCTCACCTCTAATGCTTCCTAATGCTTTTAGCTCTGTATAGAATGATGGCGTTCATTTCTATTCTTAAACACAAACTTATAAAAATCACCAAATAAATGATATACTAGTTTTACAAAAGCAAAAATAAAAATGGGGTACAAAGCTAAACAGAGAATTCACTGGAGAGGAATATCAAATGGCAGAGAAACACTTAAAGAAATGTTCAATATCCTTAGTCATCAGGGAAATGCTAATTAAAACAACCCTGAGATTTCACCTTACACCCATCAGAATGGCTAAGATCAAAAACTGAAGTGACAACACATGCTGGAGATGTTGTGGAGAAATGGGAACCCTACTCCATTGCTGGTGGGAATGTAAACTTGTACAACCATTTTGGAAATCAATCTGGCGCTTTCTCAGACAATTAGGAATAGTGCTTCCTCAAGATCCAGTTATACCAATCCCAGGCATATATCCAAAAGATGCTGAAGTATACAACAAGTACATTTGCTCAACCATGTTTGTAGCAGCTTTATTTTTAATTGCCAAAATCTGGAAACAATCTAGATGTCTCTCACTTTAGGAATGCATACAGAAATTGTGGTATATTTACACAGTGGAATACTACTCAGCAATTAAAAACAAGGAAATCATGAAATTTGCAGGCAAATGGTGTGAACTAGAAAAGATGATCCTGTAGGTATGTTCTTTTGAAATGTATATACCTTACCCTTGTTCATCCAAATGCTCATTGCTTCCCTCCTTAAACTCTCTGGTTTCAATCCAGATATTGCATCGTGATACTTATTCTAAGCATCCTGTCTCAACTTTGTGTAAACAGGCCAAAATAAGGCAACTAGCCACAATGTTGAGCAAGGAGAGAGGAGGAGCCAGAGGACAAGAAAGAGGGGAGGAGCCAGAGGGCAGGACATGAGTGGAAGGAAAAAAGGGCAAGGGCAGAGCTAGGAGAGCAGAGCTGGAGGACAGATCTTGGAACAACGTGGAGAATGAACCAGACCTAAGATTTCACAAAAAGCAAGTATAATGGGTAAAATCTAAATGTTAGGAAACTATGAGGGCTTGGAGGTATAAGAGGGAGTAACTATTGCCCAGCATTGTGTTCTAGGATAACTAAATAAACCCAATCTTTGTGTGGTGATTTGGTTATACAGCGGTTTAAGATTAACAGCAGCTTTACCAGACAATATATCAATAGTAAATATTAATCTCACCTAAAACATTATCCTGATAAGGTATCCCAGAAGCAGAAAGACACATGGTATATACTCAATCAATATATTGGACATATATTATAGGATAAACATAAACATACTAAAATATGTACACCTAAAGGAGCTAATCGAAAGGAGGACTCTAGATAAGATGCTCAATCCTTTCTCAGAAAGGCAAAGAGGATGGACATCAGAAGAGGGTGAAAACAGGGAATAGGACAGGAGCCTACAACAAAGGACCTCTGAAAGACTATCCTGCAGGTTATCAAAGCAGATGCTGAGACTCATTGCCAAACTTTGGGCAGAGTGCAGGGAATCTTATAAAATAAGGGAGAGATAGAAATATTTGGAGGGGACAGGACCTCCACAAGGAGAGCAACAGAACCAAAATTTCTGGACACAGGGGTGATTTTTGATACTCCAACCAAGGTCCATGCCTAGAGATAACCTAGAACCCCTGCTCAGATGAAGCCATGGAAGCTCAGTGTCCAAGTGGGTTCCCTAATAATGGGAAGTGGACTGTCTCTGACATAAACTGATTGGCCTACTCTTTGATCACCTCCCACTCGGGGGGGGGGGGTGTAGTCTTCCCAGGCTACAGAGGAAGACAATGCAACCACTCCTGATGACACCTGATAGATTAGGATCAGACGGAAGGAAGGGAAGGAGGACCTCCCCTATCAGTGGACTGGGGGAGAAGCATGGGTGGAGAAGAAGAAGGGTTGTTGGGATTCTGAGGGGAAGAGGGAGGGAGCTACAAGTGGGAAACAAAGTGGAAAAACTGTAATTAATAAAAATAATAAAAAAACAGAACTTTCGCATTCAAACCACCATTTGGAACAGATTTCCAGTTTCTTCCTTCCTTCCTTCCTTCCTTCCTTCCTTCCTTCCTTCCTTCCTTCCTTCCTTCCTTTCCTTTTCTTTTCTTTTCTTTTCTTTCTTTCCTTCTTTCTTTCTTTCTCTCTGATTTAAAATAGCACATGTTTATTAACTATTAGTCACTATCCTATACATGATAATTCTCAGTCAGTTTGGCTAGATCTTTTGTTTGAGTTTCACAAAATATCACAAATAATATCACAACAATATCACACAGACTTAACATTTCATCCAGAGATATGAAGAAAATTTTACCTCTTGGACCATATGCACCCTCAGAAAAAACTCAGTTTTATGTTGTTGTCTGACTTTACCATTTTTGTCATTGCCTCTCAGTCATGTTCTCAGCTCCCTCAGACTACCCTACCCTATTTTATATATATATACATAATTTATTACTGATGTGCTTATTTCCAAAGTGAAGATGTAGAATTTAAATATGTATCCACAGGATTATTCTGATAAATTGAGTTTATGATACATTTTAAGCTTAGAAAATCATACCAAATGAAGAAGACATTTGCGAGTACTTGAATAGATTCTTGCAGACTGGCCCTAGCATAATTTTTTGCTTTCTTTTTTTTTTTTTTTTTATGTTCCAGAATACCCACCTAGTTGATTTCCCTTTGGCCAAAGGTTATGTTAAATTTTTATTTTCACACCCTCCTAAATACGATAAGATTTACCTCCAATTTCTTTAGTTCTCCCAGCTGCTTGTATATTCCTCATTGACTCTCAGGTCAAAGCACCTAACACAAGGGTGATAAAAGTTCCATTTCAAAATGGAAAGAGTCATTGCTATCATGAAATTGTTTTTAAAAAGTACTTGACTATTTTTTGTTATATAGAAAAAAATACTTTTTTATTTTATGCTTCAAATGAACAATGTAATTTCACACTTAATAATATTTTTAGCTTATGAATTTTTATTTTAATTTATTTATATTAATTTATTTATATAAATTAATTTACATAAATGTATTTATTTATTTCTATAAATTAATTGTCTTTATTGTGATGAATTCACAAATGAAAATATCATGTAGCTAGAATAAGGTAACCACTCAAACACTTGCCCTATTCCAAACTCTAGGTATCTCAATGAACTTTTCATGCAGTTAGAATGGCCATTCTGATATTAATTAATATCAGAATGCAGCTGCAGTTAATTAACACCTAGTTACATTTTATGAACATATGCACCAGAAGAAGAAAAAACTATTACTGAGTTTAAAATAGAAGATAATTGTGCTTTATATTTTACAACTTGTTTTCTTCTTTTCCTACATTCTGTCCCTCCTTATCACCTAATATAATTCTCTCTTTCTCTCATTTCTAAATGTTGTGCTATATACATATAGACATTTGTTCACATATAGACATTTGTATTTTGTAGGCTAAGATACAAATAGGATGGAGAGCTTGCATTATTAGTTTAAATTTTCTCTGATATTTGGTTATATTAATTTTATATAGTCTGTTTTAAGCATTTATTTCTTTTTTAATTTTTATTTTCTTTTTATTAATTACAATTTATTCACTTTTTATTCCAGCTGTAGCCCCATACCCCTTCCTCTTCTGCTCTTACCCTCCCTCCCTTTTTTCTTCTACCCACTCCCTAGTCCAATGATAGGAGAAGACCGCCTCCCTTTCCATCTGACCCTAGTCTATCAATCAAGTCTCATATGGACTAGCTTCTTTGTCTTCCTCTGTGGACTGGTAAGCCTGCTCCCCACTCAGGTGGAGGTGATTAAAGGGCCAGCCCATGAATTAATGTCAGAGACCTTCTCTGTTCCTATTTTTGTGCAACCATCTTGGACACTAAGCTGTCATGGGTTACTTCTGTGCAGGGATTCTAAGTTATCTCCATTCATCGTCCTTGTTTGGAATATCAGTCTCACCAAGACCCCTGTGCTCAGATTTTCTTGGTTCTGTTGCTCTTCTTGTGGGTCTCCTGTTCGCTCCAGGTCTCTCTATCTCTCCCTTCTTCCATAAGATTCCCTGCACTCTGCCCAAAGTTTGGCTATGAGTCTCAGCATATGTGTTTTGTTGATGTTGTTGTTGTTTGTTTGGGAAAGGCATTTAATAATTCATTAATTTATATTCTTATAAAGAAAAACAGTAGATCACAAATCACTATGAAATTATATGCCTTAAACGACTTACCAATAACTTTTTTTAGAATTATACTTTATTGACATTGTATCCTCCCTCTAGTTTCCTCCCTCCTCCCCTCCCAATCCCTCCTTTCCTCTCCCTTGTCCACACACTCCCCTCCTGAATTCCACTAGTAGGGGAGGGCTTCTTTTTCTTCCTTCTGATCCTAGTCTGTTAGGTCTCATCAGGAGTGGCTGTATTGTCTTCTCTGTGGCCTGGTAAGGCTGCTCCCCCCTCAGGGGGAGGTGATCAAAGAGCAGGGCAATCAGTTCATGTCCCATTACTATGGAACCCACTTGGACACTGAGCTGTCATGGGCTACATCTGTGCAAGGGTTCTGGGTTATCTCCATGCATGGTACTTGTTTGGAGTATGTTTTGATAACCTGCTATTTGGAGTCTTTCAGTGTCCCTCTGTGGTAGGCTCCTGTTCTATTCCCTGTTTTCTCCCTCTCTTGATGCCTGTCTCATTTGCCCTTTTGAATGAAGAACACCTTACTCAGGATCCTCCTTCTTGATTACCTTCCTTAGGTGTACAGATTTTAGTATGATTATCCTATAGTATATGTTTAATATCCACTTATAAGGGAGTATATACCATGTGTGTCTTTCTGCTTCTAGGATACCTCACTCAGGATGATAGTTTCTGGTTCCCACCATTTGCCTGCAAATTACATGATTTTCTTGTTTTAATTGCTGAGTAGTATTCCATTATGTAAGTGTACCACAAGTTCTATATCCATTCCTCAACTTAAGGACATATGGGTTGTTTCCAGATTTTGGTTATTGCACGTAAAGCTGCTATGAAAATGGCTGAGCAAATGTCCTTGTTGTAATACTTGAGCATCTTTTGGATATATGCCTAGGAGTGGTATACCAGGATTTTGAGGAAGCACTATTCCTAATTGTAGGAGAGAGAGCCAGATTGATTTCCGAAGTCGTTTTACAAGTTTCATTCCCACTAGCAAAGGAGTAGGGTTCCTCTTTCTCCAAATCCTCTTTAGCATGTGTTGTTACTTGAGTTTTTGGCCTTAGCCATTCTGATGGGTGTTAAGTGAAATCTGAGGGTCGCTTTGATTTGCATTTTCCTGTGGCTAAGGACATTGAGCATTTCTTTAAGTGTTTTTCTGCCATTCGATGTTCCTCTAATGAGAATTCTCTGTTTAGCTCTGTATCCGATTTTTTTTTTAATTTGGATTACTTGATTCTTTACATTTTAACTTCTTAAGTTCTTTATGTATTCTGGATATTAGCCCTCTGTCAGATATAGGGTTGGTGAAGATCCTTTCCCAATCTGTAGGCTCTAGTATTTTTCTGATGACAACTTCCTGAACAGAACAACCAACAGCACAGGCTCTAAGACCAACAATCAATAAATGGGACCTCATAAAACTGAAAAGCTTCTGTAAAGTAAAGGGCACTGTCATCAGAACAAAATGACAGCCTACATTTTTTTCTTTTCTGGAAAATTTGTGATTCTATTTTCTTTAGAGCTGGATAACTCTTCATGTTATGTATGCCCAAAGTTTCCATTATCCATTCACCTGTTATTATGTATCTAGTTTGGCTCTATTACTTTCTATGGTAATGTAGCAGCAATAAATGTAGATTTGCAAATATCTCTATGGTATGGAATTAGGCACTTACCCAGGAGTAGAACAGTTGAGACCTTTGGTAATTCTACTCTTAAACCTTTAAAAACCTCCTAAAGAACACAACTATTATGGAATAATAACAAAATAAAGAAAAATAAAAAGTAGAACTACTCTGAGGGAGAGAACAGTTCCAGAAAAAAAGGCAAAAAAAAAATCCCATTCTATTTTAATGTTTTGAAATGAAGAGAATCTTTTAAGATCAAGGTAGCACTTATGACTTGTTAAATATTCAAAGTGAAAGGCAAGTGATTTTTTTAAATTTAATTTTATTTTACAATTTATTCATTCTATATCCCAATTTTACGCACCTCCCTCATCTCCTTCTGTTCCCATCCTCCCTCGCTATTACCCCTTAGCCCCTTCCCTTAGTCCACTGAAACTGTGAGCCCCCCCCACCATCTGCCCCTAGCTCATTAAGTCAAATCAGGAATGGCTGGTTCATCTTTCCCTGGGGCCTAGAAAGGCCTCTTTGCCAAGGGGAAGTGTTCAAAGAGCAGGCAACTGAGTTCATGACAAAGGGAAGCCCTGCTCCTCTTACTAGAGGACATCATGGAGATGAAGTTGCCTACAGACTACATCTGAACAGGTGATCTAGGTCCTCTACATGCATGGTCCATTGTTGGTACATCAGACTCTACAGGCCCCCCTGGACTCAGATTTATTGGCTTTGTTGGTCCTCTTGTGGGGCTCCTGTCCTTTCAGGATCATTCTATTCCTCATAAGACTTCCTGTACTCAGCCCAAATTTTTTCTGTGAGTCTCAGCATCTACTCTGATACCCTGTCTGGTGGAGCCTTTCACAGGACATCTATGGTAAGCTGTAATCCTGTTCCCTCTCTTCCACCACTTCTAGTGTCTATCCTATTAGCCATTCTGAATGTGATTTATGATAAAGGATGTCCTGAAAATACATTGGGAAATTAAGATGACTGCCCCTCTTTTCTTTGTTATGTTGGAAAGTACTCTCGTGTGGGATGATGAAATTTACTCATCAGGAGACAAAGATTCATATATTTTCCTTCTTTGTGTTTGGAAGTGGGCCACTGTTTCTGCAGCCTTCAATGATTTCATCATAATAATTTTTCTATTGATGTTGCTATTAATTTGCTTTTTTTTTTTTTACCCAGCATTTAAGAACGTTGGCATCTAAGTAAGTTTCAGAACACTTTCAATGTTTGTTTTCATAATTTGAATGATAATTATAGGGTAACAGATTTGGCTGAGTGGGCACGATTAAATTTCTCTCCTGTTGAAAGCACCACCATCTCTCAAATGGAGCAACACTGAGGGACTAGTGTGCGTTATGGAATGTTTAACCTGCGTATGAGGATGTAAGTAGGGCCCTAAGAACATCTCAGAGGCTTGTTCTTCTAGAGACATTTATTGTTTAATATAAAAATGGGCTACATACGGAGGAAATTAAACATATGAATGGTGTCAAAGCATGTTTGTTAAGTAAGTGGGACTAAGGGGTACCACTGATACCAACTTGTATGACAACCTTGTTCATGATATGCACTGAAAAGTTTCAGTAAACACCAAGTTTACTGGAAATTAAGTAGGTAGGTATTACTTTTCCTTTATGGTGAATATTCCTTGTATGAAGCAAAAAAGAAGTTTAAGAAAAAAAAGTCTAAATCGTCATCTTTAGAAAAGATATTTAACCTTTTCATTATCCTGTCTTTGACTTCTTTGACTACCATAGTGATATTCTCCTAGGAAAATACTAATATAGAATATAGTTTTGAGAATCAACAGAGACAACAATATGTGATGAAGAAGATATTCAGGGATTTCTTCTCCTAGGGCACAGAGTGATCAAATTTTTAAATCAGCTAGCACTAAATAAAATTATATATATATATATATTTTATATGAAACAATGATAACATGCTAACTCAAAAGTACTAATGAGTGATAGCACTTTTGTACTTTGAAGTCACATTTGCACATACTTTCAATGAAAATATAATAAACAAAGTACCTGGTCAAGCAAAAAAAAGTCTAAATCATCATCTTTAGAAAAGATATTTAACCTTTCCATTATCCTGTCTTTGACTTCCATAGTGATATTTATGCTATGCTTAATAGCATAGGTCCATGCTTACTATAGAAACTGTTGTGAGAGATAAGTATGTCATATTAACAAAAGTCCAAAACAGCCACTCCTGATGAGATCTGTTAGAGTAAGATCAAAAGGAAGAAGAGGAGGACCTCCCCTATCAGTGGACTTGGGGAAGGGTATGTGTAAGAGGGAGAGGGAAGAAAGGTGGGATTGGGAGTGGAGGAGGTATGGGTTTATGGGGGGATACAAAGTGAAAAAAGTGTAATAAAAAATAAAAGAAAGATTGTAAAACAAACAAACAAAACAACCTCAAAGGCATAGACTTAGAGTTGTTATGAATACACAATGTAAAAAGTCCCTAGCTTTCTTTGAGTTAATTTTCTTTTTTAATTAATTAATTTTATTAATTACAATTTATTCTCTTTGTATCCCAGCTGTAACACTCTCCATCATCCCCTCCCAATCCCACCTTCCTTCCTCATGTCCTCCCATGCCCCAAGTTCACTGATAGGGGAGGTCCTCCTCCCTTTCCATCTGACCCTAGCCTATCTGGTCTCATCAGGGCTGGCTACATTGTTCTCCTCTATGGCTTGGCAAGGCTGCTCCCAACTCAGAGGGAGGTGATCAAAGAGCCAGTCACTGAGTTCATATCAGAGACAATCCCTGTTGCCCTTACTAGGGAATCCACTTAGAGACTGAGCTGCCATGGGCTACATCTGCAGGGGTTATCTTGATGAGTGCCTAGATTTTTTTATTCTGTTGCTTTCCTTATGGCACTCCTGTACCCCCCCAACCAAGTATTACTATCTCTCCTTTCTTTCATAAAATTTCCTCTACTCTGCCCAAAGTTTGGCTATGAATTTCAGCATCTGCTTTAGTACCCTGCTGAGCAGAGTTTTTCACAGGCCCTCTATGGCAGGATCCTGTCTTGTTCCGTTTTCTTCCTCTTCCAATTTCCATCCCATTTCTTTTTCTAAATGGCATCATCTTACCCAGGGTTCTCCTTGCTTAGCATCTTTGGGTGTACAGATTTTAGTATGTTTATCCTATATTATATTTCTAATATCCACTTATAAGTGAGTATATGTGTCTTTCAGCTTCTGGGATACCTCACTGTGGATGGTATTCTCTAGTTCCCACCATTTACCTGCAAATTTCATAATTTCCTTTTTTTCAATTGCTGAGTAGTAGTCAATTGCATCCATTTCTCAACTGAGGGACATCTGGGTTGTTTCCAGATATTGGCTATGATGAATAAAGCTGCTACAAACATGGTTGAGCAAATGTCTTTGTTGTTTACTTGAGTATATTTTGAATATAAGCCAAGGAGTGGTGTAGGTGGATCTTAGGTAGCACTAATCCTAATTGTATGAGAAAACTCCAGATTGATTTCTGAAGTTGTTTTACAAGTTTACATTCCCATCAGCAATGGAGGAGGGTTCCCCTTTCTCCATATCTTCTCCAGCATGTGTTGTCACTTGAGTTTTTGATCTTAGCCATTCTGATGGGTGTAAGATCAGGGTTGTTTTGATTTGCAATTCCATGATGACTAAGGATACTGAGAATTTCTTTAGTTGTTTTTCTGCGATTAGATATTCCTCTATTGAAAATTCTCTGTTTAGCTCTGTACTTCAGTTTTTAAATTTAAATTTAAATTTTAATTACACTTTATTTACTTTGTATCCCCCATCTAGTTCCCTCCTGCTTCCCCTCCCAATCCCTCCCTTCCTCCTCCTTCTACACGCATGCCTCTCCCAAGGTCCACTGGTAGGGGAGGGTTTCTTTTTCTTCCTTCTGATCCTAGTCTGTTAGGACTCATCAGGAGTGGTAGCATTGTCTTCCTCTGTGGCCTGGTAAGGCTGCTCCCCGCTCAGGGGGAGGTGATCAAAGAGCAGGGCAATCAGTTTATGTCAGAGACAGTCCCTATTCCCATTACTATGGAACCCACTTGGACACTGAGCTATCATGGGCTACATCTGTGCAGGGGTTCTTGGTTATCTGCCTGCATGGTACTTGGTTGGAGTATGAGTCTCAGGAAAGACACTTGTGCTCAGATTTTTTGGTTCTGTTGCTGTCCTTGTGGAGTTCCTGTCCTCTCCAGATCTCACCATTTCCCACTTCTTTCATAAGATTCCATGCACTCTGCCCAACAGTTGGCCAAAAGTCTCAGCATCTGCTTTGATAGTCTTCAGGGTAGAGACTTTCACAGGCCCTCTGTGGCAGGCTCCTAACTTGTTTCCTGTTTTCTTCTTTTTCTGATGTCCATTCTCTTTGCCTTTCAGAATGGAGATTGAGCATTTTAGCCAGAGTCCTCCCTCTTGATTAGTTTCTTTAGGTGTACAGATTTTAGTAGATGCATCCTATATTATATGTCTATATGAGTGAGCATATACCATGTGCGTCTTTCTGCTTCTGGGATAGCTCACTCAGGATGATTGATGATCTTTTCCAGTTCCCACCATTTACCTGCAAATTTCATGATTTCCTTGTTTTTCATTGCTGAGCAATATTCCATTATGTAGATGTACCACAATTTCTGTATCCATTCTTCAGTAGAGGGGCATCTGGGTCCTTTCCAGCTTCTGGCTATTACAAATAAAGCTGCTACAAACATGGTTGAGCAAATGTCCTTACTGTGTACTTGAGCCTCTTTTGGGTATTTGCCTAGGAGTGGTATAGCTGGATCTTGAGGAAGAGCTATTCCTAGTTGTCTGAGGAAGCGCCAGATTGCTTTCCAGAGTGGTTGTAAATGTTTACATTCCTACCAGCAGTAGAGGAGGTTTCCCCTTTCTCCATAACCTCTCCAGCATGTGTTGTCACTTGAGTTTTTGATCTTGGCCATTCTGATGGGTGTAAGGTGAAATCTTAGCGTCATTTTGATTTGCATTTCCCTGATGGCTAATGATATTGATCATTTCTTTAAGTGTTTCTCTGCCATTTGATATTCTTCTATAGAGAATTCTCTGTTTAGCTCTGTTCCCCATTTTTTAATTGGATTACTTGACTTGTTGTTTTTAACTTCTTTATTTCTTTATATATTCTGGATATTAGCCCTATATCAGATATAGGGTTGGTGAAGACCCTTTCTCAGTCTGTAAGCTGTCGTTTTGTTAATTTTCACCTCTGCTCTTCCTTGTGCAAGCATCAATGATACGAAAAAGACCAGTAACAACCAGGAGAGAAGTACTCTGTGAAAAATTGTCAGTAAGGTGGCTGTGATCAGTTCATTTGTCATGGACTAACCTGAGAACAAGAATTCTTCTTTTCACGTGTAAGTATACTGGTGTTTGCCCTGTGAGATGTATTCATTATTTTCCAATAATCTTCTTTTGAATATAGAAACTGTCATCCTGGTCAAAACATTATAAGAGATCAATACCCAGTTTTCTTTCCAAATGTTGCAAAAAAAAAAAAAAATGAGTGAGTTTCCAGAATACTTTAGACTACTTTCACAGTGAGATGTGAAAGGAATAAATTCCTTTCTCACCCTAGCCAACAATCTGTAAACAGTTCAAACTATAAGGATAGGTATTTTTCTCACAGTGCTTTCTTTTTCTACTGACACTGATGATCACATATTTGCTGTTGTTCAAGGTAAAGAATGATTCTTAATAAAGCAGCTAAGCTAAACTTCCACATAGAACCATGAAACAGCTAACAATTTATGGTGAATTCCACACCACTTGTAAAGTATGAAACTTACATATTTAAAGCAGTTATAAGTCTGTAAAATGTGGCCATTATGGCTGGTTGAGAAATATCTTTTCTTCATCATTGACTGGTTTAATTACACATGGAGCTACCTTTTTAGGGAGAGGTGATGTGCCTATGCTACAGTGCAATGTCCCTCTCCTAAATATAGCAATGTTTGTCCCAACTCTGCCCTCACAATTCGTCTCTGTAGCTATTACTGACACTGGGAGAGATATGTTACTTTTAATCTCATCAATACAGTGTTAAATTTAAGTTATAGGTTAAGAATAACTAAAAAATCATGCTTAATGTATTTAATTGCAGAACAGGTCCCAGAAGTAAAATTGGCAAGTCAAATGTTCTTTCTGTGATACAGTTGCCATTAAGCAAAATCACCTAGTCTTCATTTTAAAGTAGAAAATGCAGTTATCTGTGGACAAATATTTAGAATTCAGTTATAAATTACGCTTGCTGCTGTCATAGTGGAATATCGTCAGTAGTGTCAGGGTTTTTGATGTCTCCCATAGGATAGGACTAAAGTTGGGCCACTCATTGGTTTACCAGTCCCTCAATTTCTGCTCTGTTTTTATCTCTACACTTCCTGGAGCCCAACATAACTCTCTTCTGGGAGGCTTCATCCAGCAGCTTATGGAAACAGATGCAAAGACACAACAATAGGCTGAGGAGCTCAAGGGAGTCTTGTGGAAGAATAGGAAGAAGGATTTAGGGAGGCTGAGGGGTCAGGTCAAAGACACCAAAAGAAGAACTACAGTGTAAACTAAGCTGGGCCTTGGGACCTCACAGAAACTGAACCACCAACCAAAGAGCATGCATGGGCTGGACCTAAGCTCCCTACACATATGTAGCAGATGTGCAGCTTGGTCATCATGTGAATACCTTAACAATTGGAGTAGGGATTGTCTCTGACTCTGTTGTTTGTCTTTGGATTCCACTCTCCTACCTGCTGCCTTGTGTAGCCTCAGTGGGAGAGGGTGTGCTTAGTCCTGCTGAGACTTGATGTGCTAGAGGAGCTTGGTACCCGGGGCTGGGGGGGGGGGTGGGCGCCTCCTCTTCTCTGAGGAGGAGGGAAGAGGGAATGGGCATAGGGGTTGTGAGGGCAAGACTGTAGAAGGTAAGGAGCTGTAATCGGGCTATAAAGTGATTAAATAAATATAGTCATATAAAATCACACACAAAACAAAAAAGAAATAAAGAAATTATGGTAGTTAAGGAAAGTGGCAGTAGTTTATTTTCATCTTGGGTTCATGACCTCAACAGCCATGGGTATTTAGCTAAGTTTACAGCACTAGATAGCAATTAACTCCTTTTGATTAGGCTTTAAATTTAGTTAGACAGTTATTAGTTACCTACTATATATAACTGTCCAATTTTAGACCTAGAAGAGAACCACTATACCTAAGTAAATAAATAATATTTCTGAAAGGCAGAAGAAGGATTGTAAGAACAAGAGGACCAGGACATCTGTGGGAGAGTGTCTTCTACATAAGACAGGTAAGCTGCACCCATGAAATCTCAAAAATATACCCATCCAAACAAGCCCCATTAAATGATAACACTAGTTGTCATGCCAACATAGATAAGAGAAATCTCATGCGACCCAACTCCCACACCTAGTTCAAGAGCAACAGGAAATTAATGACACTGAGAGGTAAAATGAAATTTTATTCACCTGTTTCAATTGTTGTCTGGAAGGCTTACTGTCTCCTGCTAACCTAGGCCTAGTCCTGAAAGCTCTAGCCTCAGAACAATCTAACCTAAGCCTAGAAGTTTTCAGCCTCTGAGAATTACTCCTTAATAAGCTCACCATTTCTTGTTCTTTCTAAGCTTATTGCTGGCTGGCTTAACTCTACTCTTCTGGCTCAAACTCCTCTCCCAGCTAACTTATTCAACCTGGCTTTTCTCTTGTACTCTGCATTGATCTGTATCGTCTCAAACTAACTCCAGCAATCTGATCTAAACTCATTTGTTTTTCACCTGTGTCTAACTTGTTCTCTCTCGTAATCTCTCTCTGTAAAACTTTCCTGGTAAAAACTGTCTCCTCTCTGTGTTTGTATTGCCCCTTAAGTAGCTTTCCTTTTATCTCTCTTCTCCTGAAAGTTGGGAACATCTTATTCTGTCAAATCTTCCTTTAATTCATCACTTTCAAACATAGGTGCTTCCTTCTACAAACTAACTTTACCTTCATTGATTAGGATTAAAGGCACATACCACCATGCCTGGACCTAAGCTTTTCTTTACTTAGAACTTGCTCTATACCAGGCTGGCTTTAAACTCAGATCTGCTTGCCTCTATCTCCTGGATTAAAGAAAGATGTATTTGTATTCCCACCAGATCACACAGACCTGGAAGATCTTTGGGTGTGCTTTCCTGTCAGAGAAGAATTTTAGTTTCTGAATTAAAATTTTCCACACTGAAAGGTAGTGTAGATAATGAAGATTCTGTCTTCGCTGTGAATGAGTCCTGTGCTATAACTGTTCACCCCTAAACACACACATGCAAACACACATGCACAGGTACTATCAACCCTAAATGGACTCAGCAAGTTGTATGTGTGTGTGACAGAGAGAGAGAGAGAGAGAGAGAGAGAGAGAGAGAGAGAGAGGGAGGGAGATACTAATAAAGAATCTGGGAAGTGAAAACTGAAGTGGGAAGTAGAGAGGTGAAAATAGAAATAATATATAGTACTAATGCATGGCATACTCAAAAGATAATATTTAATTAAAAATAAAGCAGGAAGGGAGGAGGAAAGAAGCTGACTTTCTTTAGTATAAGCAATGAATAAAACATTATGTTATATAAACCAACACCCCCTAATAATTAGAATACCATTCCAAAGAAAATCATCACTGGATTTAAACACTTTAAGAAAGTAATGATTCTTTAATTAATATAAGCTACATCTCACTGTTAGCAACCATCCAAGCATCTACTTTGAACAGCTCTTACCAACATTCTAACTCATCAAATGGAATAAAAAATGCACCTTATCAAGTGAAATCAAAAAGAGGTATCTTAGTTTGCTTGCAGGTGCATCCTGGAATTCTCTAAATATTAAAAAAAGGGGTGATGAAATTTAAATTTGTATTGTTTTTATTAGATTAATCTATGGTTTCTCTGCCCAAATCAGATCACTTAGGAGGCAGAAAGTTTTAGCAAACTAGGCTCAGGGAAGACGTTTTGTGCCTTTGCTGTCTCTCTGAGTTGCTGCTAGTCACTGTCGCTCTCACCTTGTGCTGTTCATCCTGACTGATGATTGTAGCTCACCATGCTTCCTTTGCTAATTCAGTCCATGCAGTGTTTGGTTGTATTCTTTTGCAATGAGCCCGTGGCTGACCTGCTACTGTTCATGGCTGTACAGTGCTACCCTAATGAATCAGTGTTAATGATATCTATGATTCCTGATTTGAACTTTGTCGGGCAAACTTAGCTACTTGCATGCATACATCACATCTGTCTACATGGAGTAGTGCTGATAATTTGACTGGCTCTTCCTCTCTCTCCTCTCTCTCAGGACAGTTGTAATGCTCAGAGAAGAGAATTATTATTCTCCTCCTAGAATCCTTTAATCTGACTTAAAAAGCAACCTTTGTCTTTAGTTTTTTGTTTTTTGTTTTTTTAATCTTATCTGACCTCTGGGGTCACAAGTAATGCATTAATCTTGGTCTCTCACCTTTCCGTAAACTCTGCTGGGTAAATGTTTGACATGTAAGCTAGCACAACTGATAATATTAAACTGACAACCTCCTCCCCCCCAAAAAAAAAACACCTTTATCTCAACACAATCAATAAATATCTCAGTTAAGTGAAATAACCTCATCTGTTCTCTTTGTTTCATCCACATCAGTCTTGTTATTTCTGAAGAAGAAAAAGATGTTTATGAACCAAACTTCATTTGTCAAAAGCTTTGTTCAAACTTTATTCAATGCTGCCAGCACTATTGCTCAGTGAACAGACCTATCTAATTCATATAAAATAAGGACTCCTGTCATTATGTGCTTTCACATAACCTGTTGTCTGTGCCAACCAGAGAACTCCTGGTTACACTGAAGTAGAACCCATGATATTAAGCTGTTGCTTTGTAACACATACTGTTATCATTATTGTGTGTATTATTACTGCATTATTAAATTATAATTTATTACTATTACAATTATAATATTACTGTTATTACTATACAGTTATTACTATTACTGTTACTGTCATTATGTGTTTGTGTATGCGTGCCAGGATGTGATTCATTTGTGTAAGCCAGAGAACAATTTTGTGGAATCTGTTCTCTCTCTCTGGTCATGATTATGTGAGTTTGAAAACTCAGGATTTCAGTCTTTCAGAGCAAGCAACTTTACCTAATGAACCATTTCATTAGTCCCTGTACAGTATTTTTTTACAAGAATTGTTCAATACAACTCAGACATATTTTCATGTCTAATGGCAATATAATGGATCACCATAACAAACATAAACAATTATTTTCATGAAGCTGAAGATGTGCTTTAAATAAGATTTCCTCAATGAGACTGTTCAATAAATCAGGCTTTTCCAAAGAATAGCTATATAAGATGGGTACCATATAGGTGAGATGGAGCTTATAAGAGAAACATAGCAGGAAGTGTAGCCTAAAGTCAGAAATGACCAATTAAGGCACTGTTAGAAGGTAATCATCAATCCCACCCCACCCCTCAGTAAGAGGTTTCAGTGAGTTTCTGCTAAAAGGTAGCACTTTAACTGTTCGCTTAAGTGTCA
Source organism: Meriones unguiculatus (assembly GCF_030254825.1). NCBI lineage: Eukaryota > Metazoa > Chordata > Mammalia > Rodentia > Muridae > Meriones > Meriones unguiculatus. The sequence goes on from NC_083353.1 coordinate 9,499,806, forward strand.
AATCCTCTAATATAAATGTATACTACTAATATTTTATTTTGTGATATAAAATAAACAAATCTTAAGTTCCTTGATTATTTAATCTCTCCCTCAGTGCTCACGGTTCTCATAGTTTAATTTCCTGAGTCGGTTAGTCAGTTTACATTTTTTTTCCCTGTGGCTATGATCGGGTTCTGCTTGGTAAGACACCAAGGGCTTGACTGCATTCTCTAATTGTAATAATCCGTTTATGTATTCTTGTTCCAGAAACTAGTAACAACCAAAGTTCAGACTTCTGGTTTAAAGTATTTATTAGTATTTTCTGTCAATGGTTGTCTAATCAAACCATAAACCGACATAATTCCAGCCTATATGAATAATCTAGATTAAAACCTGGCCTATCCTGCTTTCATCTTTGTGTGCCCTTGCATCTTTTTCAGCACGTGTCTATCACACTAGTCTTTCTCTTTTCTCTTGAAGCTTGGGAAACTATGAGATTAGATGTACCGTACAGATCAGGGCTGAGGAATGTGACACGCCATGGCTCTTTTTTTTCTTGTTGTTTTATGACTTTTGGCCACAAATCCTGTTGGGCATAAGTCTTTCACTCAGCCTCACTTTTAGGAAGCCTAATTTTTTTTAATTTTTATTTTTTTAATATTAGTTACAGTTTGTTAACTTTGTATCCCTGCTGTATTGAACTCCCTCTTTCACTCTAAATCCCACCCTCCCACCCTCATCTTCTCCCTGCCCCTTTCCAAGTCCACTGATGAGGGAGAACCTCTTCCCCTTACTTCTGATACTGGTTTATCAGGTGTCTTTAGGACTAGCTGCAAAGTCCTCCTCTGTGGTCTACCAAGGCTGCTCCTCCCTGGGAGGTGGGGGTCAAAGAGCCCACCATTGAGTTCATGTCAGAAACAGTCCCTGTTCTCCTTATTAGGGTACTCACTTGGATACTGAGCTACCAAGGGCTACATCTGAGCAGGGACTCTAGGTTGCATCCATACATGGACCTTGTTGGAGAAACAGTCTTATAAGAGACCCCTATGCCCAGAGATATTTTGTTCTTGTGGAACTCCTGCCCTCTCCAGGTCGTAATACACCACCCCCCCAGTTTTGATTCCCTGCATTCTGCCAAAGGTTTGGTTATGAGTCTTAGTATCTGCTTTGATACACTACTAGGTAGAGTCTTTCAGAGGCCCTCTGTGATAGGCTCTTGTCCTATTACATGTTTGATCCTACATCCCATTTCCATCCCATTTGTCTTTCTAAGTGAGGAATGATCATCATACCCTGGGTCCTCTTTCTTCTTTATCTTCCTTAGCTGGAAAGATTTAAGTATATTTATCCTATCTTATAGGTCTATATAAGTGAGTATATACTTATATACTTATACACTTATGTGTGTCTTTCTGCTTTTGGGATACCTCACTCAGGATGCTCATTTCTAGGTCCCACCATTTGCCTGCAAATTTCACAGGTTTACTCGTTTTTAATTGCTGAGTAGTATTCCATCCTGTAAAAGTACCACAATTTCTGTATCCATTCTTCAGTTGACAGACATCTAGGTTGTTTCCAGGTTCTGGCTATTACAAATAAAGCTGCTACAAACACGGTTGAGAAAATGTCCTTGTTGTGTACTTGAGCCTCTTTTGGATATATGCCTAGGAGTGGAATAGCTGGATCTTGAGGAAGCACTATTCCTAATTGTCTGAGAAAGCGCCAGATTGCTTTGCAAAGTGGTTGTACAAGTTTGCATTCCGACCAGCAATGGAAGAGGGTTCCCCTTTTTCCACAACCTCTCCAGCATGTGTTGTCACTTGAGTTTTTGATCTTAGCCATTCTGGTTGGTATCAGGTGAAATCTCAGGGTCGTTTTGATATGCATCTCTCTGATGGCTAAGGATGTTGAGCATTTCTTTAAGTGTTTCTCTGCCATTCTGCATTCCTCTACTGAGAATTCTCTGTTTAGCTCTGTACTCCATTTTTTAATCAGATTGCTTGATTTACTGCATTTTAACATCTTTAATTCTTTATATATTCTGGATATCAGCCCTCTGTCAGATGTAGGGTTGGTAAATATCCTTTCCCAAGCTGTAGGCTTTCGTTTTGTTTTGATGACTATGTCCTTTGCTTTACAGAAGCTTTTCAGCTTCATGAGGTCCCATTTATCGATTGCTGCTCTTAGAGCCTGTGCTGTTGTTGTTCTGTTCAGGAAGTTGTCTCCTGTGCCAATGAGTTCCAATGTCTTATCCACTTTTTTTCCTAATTGATTTAGTGTATCTGGTTTTATGTTGATATCTTTGATCCCCTTGGACTTTAGTTTTGTGCAGGGTGATAAACATGGATCTATCACCTTGATACCTAAACCACACAAAGACCCAACAACAACCAAAGAAGAGAGAATTTCAGACTATTCTCTCTTATGAACATTGATGCAAAAATACCCAATAAAATACTGGCAAACCGAATCCAAGAAGACATAAAAGATATCATTCAACATCCCAAGTAGGCTTCATCCCAGGCATGCAAGCGTGGTTCAATATACAGAAATCCATCAATGTAATCCACCATATAAACAAACTGAAGGAGAAAAACCACATGATCATCTCTATAGATGCCAAAAAAGCATTTGACAAAATCCAACACCCATTCATGTTTAAAGTCTTGGAGATATCAGAGATTCAAGGAATGTACCTAAACATTATAAAGGCAATATACAGCAAGCCTATAGCCAACATCAAACTCAATGGAGAGAAACTCAAACCAATCCCATTGAAATCAGGGACAAGACAAGGCTGCCCACTCTCTCCATACCTCTTCAACATAGTACTTGAAGTTCTAGCTAGAGCAATAAGACAACTAAAGGACGTCAAGGGAATACAATTTGGAACAGAAGAGGTCAAAGTGTCACTATTCACAGATGATATGATAGTATACATGAGCGATCCCAAAAGTTCAACCGGAGAACTCCTTCAGCTGATAAACACCTTCAGCAAAGTGGCTGGATACACAATTAACTCATAAATCAGAAGCCCTCCTGTATATCAAAGACAAAAGGGCTGAGATAGAAATTAGGGAAACAACACCCTTCACAATAGCCATAATAACATAATAACATAAAGTACCTTGGAGTGACTCTAATCAAGCAAGCAAAAGACCTGTATGAGAAAAACTTCAAGTCTCTTAAGAAAGAAATTGAAGATGATATCAGGAGATGGAAAGATCTCCTGTGCTCATGGATCGGTAGGATTGACATTGTGAAAATGGCCATCCTGCCAAAAGCAAGCTACAGATTCAATGCAATTCCCATCAAAATACCAACACAATTCTTCATAGATCTTGAGAGAAAAATTATCAACTTCATATGGAGAAACACAAAATCCAGAATTTCCAAAACGATCCTGTACAACAATAGATCGTCTGGAGGCGTCTCTATCCCTGATCTCAAGCTGTACTACAGAGCAATAGTAATAAAAACAGCGTGATATTGGCATAGAAATAGAATAGTGGATCAATGGAACTGAATAGAAGACCCAAATTAAGCCCACATACCTATGGATATTTGATTTTTGACAAAGAAGCCAAAACCATTCAGTGGAAAAAAGACAGCATCTTCAACAAGTGGTGCTGGTCCAGCTGGATGTCTACATGCAGAAAAATGAAAGTAGATCCTAATTTTGTTTTGTCCCTGCTTATAGTACTGTTCTGATAAGTCACCTGTGTTGCAGTTTGTATTTTTATTTGGTTTCATAGTAGTACCATTGAGCTAGTAATATACACAAGCAACTAAGTAATTGAAATACTCTTTGTTGAGGAACTAAAGAGTGAAAAATGTATTGGAATATTATAAAGTCACAATCCAAAACCCAGAGATTTGGGGTTGAGACAAGAAAAAGCAAAACAAAACAAAACAAACAAACAAACAAAAAACAGTGGGGATCAAAGGCTGCTCCTGGACTTCCTTGCTGTTCTGTGAGGTAGTTTGGGTGAAATGCATTTTTAGGTTTTATCATTTCTAAATAGTTTATCTCCTTTTAGAAATACCTTCTATGAATACTGAATCTTATTCCTGTTTGATGCAATGGAGGTCAAGTTTTTCTTCAAATTGAAGAGTACCACACTGAAGAATGAATGGCTCCCTCTAGGAAGAGTGTAGATTAAGGAGATAGTGTGGCAGGGGTGGGAGTGGGAGTGGGGGTGTCATTCATTTTCCATTTGGAAAGACTTTGTCTAGCTTCTTTTTTTCCTTCCTCTTTTCACAGTAGAAATAACAACCAAAAATTCACAGATAGAGACTAGATATAGCAGTCAGCAAACTGCTTATATTGCTTTGCAAGTATATGTATTTCTATAATTCAGGGAGGCTTCTTAAAAATAACAAAAAATTTGACAGTTTAGAAAACTCTTACTGTCTCTGGCTGTTGGATGCAATAATTCTTGAGAGCCACGGCTGGTCATGTATAAAGACACCAGATAATAACCTTCATATTTTCTCTGAAGATGTTAATTTTAGTTCATTTCTGTGATTATGACAAATAAGTTGATCAAGAGAAAAGGATCAATAGTTGATCTAAGAGAAAAGGATCAATAGTTGCTTATCATTCCAGGGCACAGTCCAGAATATAGGGAATCAATGTGGAAATTCAAGCAGACCTGCCTGTTTGACTTTTTCCACACTGAATTACCTTTTAGGAGTGTCCTCACTTCAGAGCCAATGAAGTGTGGTGGAAGCCATAGAGGATGCAGCTTAGGGCTGGCAGGGAGGTGTATGAACAGGTGGTATTCATTCACACACACTTCAGAACAGCTTCCCTGAGAATGGTGATGCAAATGCAGGTAAACCGCCCTCACAAAGCAATGAACAATATGACACCATCCCACATACACGTGTACAGAAAAATTTGATGCAGACTTTTTTTTTGAGATTCTTTTGCCAGATAATCCTAGGTTGTGTCAAGTTGACACAGTGCTAATCAAGACTATCCAGTTTTGACATCTTTTCAGAAGTCATCCCAAATATTCACGTTAAATAGAAGAAAATTTAAAAAGTTGGTATTTAAAAATTAATAATATTCTATAAGAAGTTGTAAATTATTTGAATTAGAGTTGATTTCATTTTAAAAGTAAAGTCAAAATAAACATGCAACATCATGAATTACTTTTCAAACATTAAGATTTACCTTCAAATAATAAAAGTAAATAATAATTTACCTTTAAATATGTAATGATAAAATTATTACTATAATTATTTCATTTCCTCTTTCTCTTGCAGCCTCTGAAGTCTATGGCTATTTGTTTTATATATATTATATATATATATTTAATATATCTGTATATGTGTATATATCAAATATATGGGATATAGATGGTATATATATATATATATATATATATATATATATATTCTGTTTAACACATACACATACTTATGTAAATACAATGTGCTCAGTCTATTTAGTGTTGTTTGCATGTATATGATTTCATTACTTACCACTTGGCATTGGACAACAAATTAAGGGGTTGTTCCACAAAAAAGACAAGTTTTCCTGCTCTATCATTCCTTAGTTACTTGTAATTCTCTTTCCGGAATGAGGTCATGTAAGATTTCTTCCATTCATGTTCACATGTCTATAGGTGTACTTGTTCGGGTCTTGTTTAGGCAGCCATGTTGGTGAAGTATCATGGATGAAGTTTCTCTGTCATTTCTAAGTCAGAAAATTCTACATTCAGTTTCCCAGTCATCTGGTTTTCACAATCTTCTTCCTATTCCATCTTCTCCAATGTTTCATGAGCCTTATTATGAGAGTTGTATTGTAGATACAGCCTGTAGGGCTTACACTCTGTCTTGTCCAGTTGTGAAGCTGCTTTGATGAGAAGTGAAAGCTACCTCATATTTGAAGATTGGAGGTAGAAAATATAAAATTTGTTTTAATATTTCTGTGTGTGTGTCTGTGTGTTATGGTGCATGTATGTGTCATAAGTATCTACACAAGGCAGAAATAGGTATAAGAGCCCATAGAGGTGAAGTTACTGAAAGCAGTGAGTCAATCAACATGGGCCTGAGTACATTCGAAGAGCATTAAATCCCCTCAACCACAATGCCAGCTCCCCCTCTTTCTGTTTTCCTTATATTTTCTGAGATCCTTCCATATTAAATAATTTAAATTTGTTTTTAACCAAATATATTTGAGATGAAATTAACTGATATTACTTAAAATGGTCTTGGAAGGGAAGAGAAACAGAAAAGTGAGTGTATTGGTTGAGAACCAGGAAGAAAAATATAATTATAAGGGCGCACTGAAAATAGAAAATACATTAAAGTTATCAAATGCCTCGTTCCAATCTAGGTTTTCAAAATATGGGATTCATGACCAATACAACTTTATAATAAAGTCCTGAAAATTACCAAGGGAGTGGCTCTTCAGGTCTTGCTTTTCCTGGTTGGAATTGTACTATGGCTAATATACTTCGTCTCTTTCATAATTTCATACAGTCTTGGCTGTCTCTAGACTGCGACCCAGACATGTTGTTTAAAAAAAAAAAAAACAAAATCTTAAATCTTCAATTTTACCAATAAAGACTCAGGGGACAGATGCAGGGGTGAAACCCTACTAGTTCAGAAAGGTAGAGAAAGCACACAGCTGATTTTTCTACTCAGCCAGTGTCCCCAATGGAAAAAAAAGTGCATTCTTCTTCTCTATGCTGTCTTTAAAAAACCTTTTTGCTGTCTTTAAAAATCCTTCAGACTGAATGCCCTTCCCTTCAACTTCCTTTGCATCTCTCTATCAGTGCCCCAAATTTCCTTTCACTTTATTTTTTTCCCTATGTTCACTTCCTGCCAGTGGCTTGCTTGTTCCTCCTTTTGGCCTAGGGTTAACTTTAAATAATCCTCTTTACAGACAGCTTAAAGGTTGAATGTGTGTGCCAGGGCTGAGCCACACCACAACTAGAAACAGGTTTTTCGACTATACAATCTCAGGTTTCACAGTGGGATCAAACATCCTATAACACTCAGGTCATTTTCACCCACATGGCTGTCTAGTGACTAGATTCTTCTTGTCACCATGTTTCCAATTAATATTATGAGTTTTATTTCAAAGAAGCCTATGACTGACATCAAATATAAAGTGGAGTAGTTAATTTGCTTAGCGTCTCAAGTACAAAATTGTGCTTTACTTGCATCCTGTGTACTCATCCTGTGTCATTCTTGCTCTTCGTAAATGAGGTAGAGTGTTGCACACAGGTAAATCTCCTCAAATCATGAGTTAATCTTGCTATGCTTGCTGGTTCTTCAGTATCTTAAATAATCTACACATTTCAATAGTAAATGTCACTAGTCCACAGAACATATGTAATGCCACTGATTCTAAAAGTAAATGTGTTTATTCCATTTCTTCTTTTAGGGTTGGCTTAATTTTTTTTTTTTTTTATTTGGCCATGATCTGATGTTCATCAGCAATATGGTCTGGAGCAGTGGTTGCCTGCTTCTTTTCCTGCACAGCTATCACCAGCCATTGTGATACTTTCTCACCTGCCAATCAGGACAACAGAGACCTGCCCTGAGACCAGAGGACCCACACCATGCTAATGCTGATGGACCTCGTTTTTATACTTTTATCTTCTATAAGGTATGTACTTTCTTTCATGACTTTTTGTAGACTCTCCCCTGTAACTGAGTCATATCAGTGAAGATTGGCTGTAAGCTTCTTCACCATTTCTCCCTTACTATTGCTCATTAGGGATCTAAAGGATCCTTGCTTTGTGCTCTTCAGCTGCTGAAAATCACAGTGAAAATGCCAAACAAAGATGACAGCTTTACTGACAGCCATCAATACTCTGTTCATAACACAAAACAACGAACAAACAAAAACAACTATGTTAAACATCTTTCTTTATGAACCAGGTATGGTGTCTCAGTATTGTAATCCCAGAACTAAGAAGGGTGAGGAAGAAAGATTGCCATGTAGGAAATTGTAGCACAAGCTATAGATTTAGATGAGCTTGTAATAATAGAGACACAGTCCACAAGCTCTCTGCCCCCATATCCTAAAAAAGAGGATGAGAGATAGAGATAGAGAGAGAGAGAGAAGCCATTCATCATATAAATTCACAATCATTATAGGAAGCTAATCTGTTACACATGGTGTGTTATAGGATTACATATACTATGAAAGATCCATATTCTTCATAATCTTTTGCCTCTGCAGGGGGTATTCATCAAAACAGAATCATTCTTGTTATTTAAATAGTGTCTAGAAATTTTATCTCATATGTATGAGACTAATAACCCACACGTATTGGTATATAAGTTTCAATTTTCACTTGGCAGACATAAACTTTACAGTTAAAAACACACCTGTGCTTATCCTAGAACAATATAAGTGTCTGAACAATAAATAATGTTATCCTACCTAAAAAAAAATATATATATATATATATTTTGCTCATTATTCAGATACTCTTTATACTCACCATCATGCCTATGTTAAGTGTTTAATGTTATTATAAGATTCTAATAACTATCCTACAATTTTGTCCACTTCCACCATTTTTGGACAAAATTTACATCATTCAACTTAAAGGAAATAAGAAAAAAGCACATTCTGGAGCCAAACATGAATGACCATTATCCATAAAAAAAAAAAAAAGAAAAAAAATAGATTATGCTTGCTACTACGTTTCAACAAGGTTCATGGAGTTTTTTTATTTACTTCTACAGAACAAAGAACATTGTTAATGCATGTGTTTGTATGTAAAGGTGTGAGTGTGAAATAGATATGAGTATTGTATGTGCAAAATTATGTGTAAGATAATCTCATGTCCTGCTCCTGTCTCCACCTCCCACAGCTCTTTACTACAGGTATGTGCTCAGCAACCACTCCCTTTTTATGAAGATTCTGGGACTTAAATTCAGATCTTTATGTTAATGTAGCAAGCACACATACTTACTGAGTCATTTATCCAGCCTTATTTACTTATTTTTTTCAGCACTGATGGAAATATTAGATACTTACATTACGTCAAGGCCAGGAAATGTCTGTTGTAGACTTCAGATGCTATTTGATGACATTCTTAGCCTTTTGTTTGGGAGATACTAGAAATCTGTTTCTATATACTTTAAAAGATTTTTGTAACTATCACAGGAGTAAATGTTATGCTAGACAAAGACATGGACAAACAATTGGTATTGAAGTGGGGAAATTATGTCCTATCTCATTTCTTTCTGGGCCTGCAATGTTCCAGCTCTCCTTAATCACTGACATTTTACTTGGTCAGTATTCATTGGAGCATTAACTTCTTTGTCCAGAAATTACAGTTCACACATTCTTCTTTTTTTTTTTTTTGTAAGAAGGTATTTATCGTTTCTTTATATTTTGAGCTGTTAATTTTGTTTTTGTTTTACAACTTTAATTTTTATTGAAAATAGTTTTTTCATACATTTTATTCTGATCAAATTTTCCTTCTTCTGACTTCTCCAAGATCCTTCCCAACTCCAGACCTTTGTAATCCACAACTTTTCATTAACTCTCATATTAGAAAACAAACAGGTGACAACAATAGCAAATTAAAAACATACAAACAAACCAAAACAGGAAAAAAACAAATAAATAAGCAGAAAAAAGAGCCAAAGAAAACCCACAAGAAGCACATACACATGAGGATGCACACATTCACATACAGAGAAATGCCACAAATACAGAAAACTGGAAGCCACAATAAATAGGAAAAAAAAAACCTGTAATGTAACAAACAAACAAACAAACCACAAAACAAAAAAACAAACAACAAAAAACTCATTGAGTCAGAAAACTTCCACAAATACTACTGAGTTTTGTTTTATGTTAATTATCCACTCTTAGACATAGAAACCTATCCTTGTGTGTTTTGTATGCCTAGTGATACTCTGCTGAAGAAATATAATTCTTCCTTTACAAGTGGTTATCAGTTACAGACAGTTTCAGCATTAGGCATATAGGCTTATGTCAACTTCCATTCTCAGCTCTAGGACCCCATCTGCTATAGACCTGGGCAAACCCAATGCATACTGCAACAGTACCTGTGAGTTCATATGCACATCAGTCCTGTTGTGTCTAAGAGACCTTGTTTCCTTGTTTCCTTCATTCCCTCTGGCTTTTACAGTGTTTCTACCACCTCTTCTTCAAACTTTCCTGAGCTCTGAGGGGAAGAATTTAATGAAAACATCTCCTTTAGGAATGAGTGTTATGAGGTCTCTCATTCTTTGCACATTGTCCAATAGGTGGGTCTCTGGAACTGTTCCCATGTTCTGCATGTAGAAGTATCAGCAAGGATGGTCAAGAAAGACACTGCAACAAAGTGACTCCTGTTGATATCTGCCATACTCATAAATCAGTATCTTGCTCACATATTATTTTGTTTTAAAAGGTTTTTTTTTTTTCTCCAAAATGATTTGCACAAAGCTTTCCTAAACTCTTTGGGGGATGGTCAATATACAAGCACCATATATTTTTTCTCAGTTCCCTTCTTGACATCTAACTGTAGCCTAGCTATTGCACATCACCTGTTACTCACTACAGACAACAGGCCCATTCTTTAATGAGGATGTTACTCTTTGTTTTAGATAGCTCTGCTAATTGATTTGGACAGTAATATGAGTAAGAATTAAGCTTTCTTTCTCCCTCTAGAATAGCAGCAGAGACACCTAATTAGTGACACAGTAGAGGTTATTAAAAGTTTTCGGGTGAATTTCTAATTACTCAAGCAATAAGTTATATATTCCAGAAAAATTTCCTTAGACTACACATTTAAACTCGGTGTCTTTGTAGAAGACAACGAACACTTCTGTTTGGTGATATAACTTCGGTTGACAACACACCAAACCAAGAGCCAATTTTTTTAGCTCTTCCGATTCTGGCATTTTTTGTCATGGTAACTGGTAGGCATATTTAGACTAAGGATTGATGCCTCAGAGGAGACAGACAGAGTATAAAGATAAATGTGTCAAATTTTTCATCTTGTCCCACTCACCCTGTCAGTCATGTGCAGGCCCGAATGAAAACTCAATGTTTTTGACTTTCAAGTCTCTGAAAAGTGATGAGGCTGGCTTATTGTAGCACATGGACAGAGGTCCTACCTACAACAAAACTAGTGGGAGACTATTAAGCTATTGAGTATCTGTGACACCATTCAGATTCATAATTTTTAAGTCCTCTCAGAATAAATAAAATAAAGGGAATTTCTTTAGCTTTTGTGTTGTTATAATAATTCTTTACCACATCTTATTTATTTATTTATTTATTTAGCTACTTATACATTTCTTTGCTTCTTTAGTGTGTGTATACCCTGGTACATTTGTGTAGGTCAAAGTGTAATTTGCAGTTGTGGGTTCTCCATTTACTGCAAGTGGGTCTGCGAAATCAACTCAGTTTGGCAAACCTTGGTAACAAGTTGAACTGATCTACATGAGAAGGTTTCTGATCACCATACTAATTAAGACAATTAACAGTGTAAGGAGTCCCTTCTTTGTGGTCAACAGCTAAGAACAGACCAGCACCTCAGAAACAGGCTTAAGGCTGAAGCTCAGGGCTACAGAATTTTTAGAGATAACTCTCACATGACAGCAAAGTTAGATAAGTGTCAGAACAACTTTGCAACATTTGTATTAGCAGAACATAGTAGGTATTTTGGTAAAAATATGACAATTTCTTTTTATATGTATCTTTGTCAGTTGTTTTTGTTTAGATGTAGTGGGGACTGAGAACTAAGTAAAATTAAAATGGCCTCAGGATACGATGAAGTTCCTTTAGTCACTTCAACATGGCTTTGCTCAGTTAGCTTTGTAGATGTAGTGAATGCAGTGATGACTTAGAAAGTGTATATATATGAGACAGATAGACAGACAGACAGATAGATGGATAGATAGGTAGAGTGTCGTACACTTAAGAATGTCTTTGTGAAAATGATCAAAATAAACTAAGATAGAGAAAGATGCCTTAGGAGAGACAGAGGTTAACAAATTATCTGATTAGTTTCATTTTAGTTTTACAAGTGCCGATGGAAGTTATCCACAGAGAGGTAAGGTTTAGCTGTACGTCTATGGGAAATATTTTTTAATTTATTATTTATTACAATTTATTCACTTTGTATCCCAGCTGCGGCATCTCCCTTGTCTCCTCCCAATTCCTCCATCTGTCTCTTGTGGTCATAGTATCTTGATGTTGGCATACTTTAAAAAAATATTTTATTTATATTCCTTATATCTCTTTCTCTCTACTCCACCCCAATCCCTTTCAAAACCCTAACACCAAGTAGAAGAGAAAAGGGTTAGTGGGAGAGGAGGTACACTTCTCTTAGCTGCTTCCTGCTGGTTAGGTTCATTGAGTTCCTTGGAGGCAGTTCAATCCTCATTTCAGGAGATCTCCAACTTCTTGTCTCACTGCACCAACAGCAATTAGGAGCAACAAGGGGAAACAGCAGCAGCCTTGTTCTTTCTCAGAGCTACCCAATATTCTCTGGGCTCTTGTATTTATTCTCCCTCTAGAGTCCTCAGATGTAAACTATCTGCAGCTGTCAAAGAGCTCCTCTCAGAGGCTGCACGAGGCAAATAGTTTGCTCCTGTGGACTATCTGAATCAGTCCCACATCTCACTCCTGGGATTAAAACAAAAACATATTTATATACACAACATCTTGAATTTGGGTTGGTGTGTGTTTCAGCTTCATGCTCACTGAGGCATTAAGGCTAAAAGTAACCTTACCTTGTTTGAACTTTCTAGGCCTTTTTGACTGCCTAAATTGACATGGCTTTGTTTGTCTCTTTACTTTAAGAAGACACTAGGAAGTTGCATATTAGATTTCAAATGTTTTAACTTAAGGATATACAATATTTCTTGCTCACAAACTATTGATCAGAGTTCATCTGTCAGGTGTTTCTACCGTTAAGGAAGCTACCAAATGATATTTGAAACATTAGTTCCTTTGTTCCTACCACAAAACACTATATTACTTGTATAAAGCAGCAGGTATTTTCTCATACTCTTGGAAGTCAGTAGTCCCTAAATAGTGGCTTACACTTTTTCTGCTTCCTAGAGGATTCAGGTAACAATACAATCCCAGCCTTTCTAGCTCTTAGGGCAATTCTTACACACTGCTTTAGGACTCCACTTCTCATACAACCTACAACTTCCCCCCTCTACTTTCATAACCATGTTTACTTCTCAAACTTCCAACCTCCCACTTCCCTTTTACAAGGAAACATATGGTCAGATTGTATTTCTGTATAAGGGGAAAAAAAACTGATCAGTCTGCAAAACACTTTCTTTGCCATGTAAGGTAATGTGTTACAGACTCTCAGGATTAGAATGTGTACATCTGTAGAGAGGAGCAGAGTTCTATCTACCATACTTGATGGGAGATGGCAAAGTTTTTCCACTGTTGATTTAGACCATTTGGAGATAACTGTATATCTCAATTGTTGAGTGTCTGCCTGGCATGCTCATGACCCTGAGTTTGATGTCACTAAAGAGAAATTTGTAGATAAGGAAACACTAATTAAACTTATTTCCAAGTTGTTAATATTTTCACAAACTCAACAAGGAAACTAAGAATCAGTAATTACAGGAAAGCAGGAAGTGGTGAACTGTGCCCTGTCCCTGAGCTCCATTTTCTAATTCACAGCTCTACCTGCATTCCAAGAGGCTTGACAGTAGCTGAAACAAACAGGTCTAATGCTACCCTTGCAATCTCACCTACGAGGACCCTTAGAGCACACCCAAAGCTTCAAACTGAGTTCTGTCCTCTGCATTACATTTTTTGGCCTACAACTCTGTCTGCATACCCAGAGGCTTGCTGGCTCCAGGGGCACCCAGATGAACTCTTCCCTGTTACAGGATATTTGCTCACACAATAAACCCCTAGATTTTGTACTGGAAAAACACTAGTTCTAGTTTGGTGTGGCCCAGCCCTACCACACACCTTTGATCCAAGAACTTTCTGTTTATTATAAACAGGTGGTTGCTAGTGTGGCTCAGCCATAACATACATCTTTAATTCAAGAATTTTCTGTAAACATGATTAAATAAGGTTAACCCTAGTTCAAGAGACAGAGCAAGCAAGCAGTTGGCAGGAAGTCAACATGGGGAAAATATAGAGAGTGAGCAGAAGTCTGGAGGGTGGATAGGGAGGTGCACAGGAAGTAGAAAGGAGGGAATTTCAGTTTTTAAAGAATTCATGGAGAAGGAGAAGGGGCTCTTTCCTCCTGGGCTGTCTGCTGAGCAGGAAAGTCACCTGGGCATTTTCTCTGCCTTCTTGAGCTAGTATGCTTTTACCCCATCATCTGGCTCCTGACTCTTTATTTGTAAAATCAAACATTTGGGATTTTCTTTCTTTTATTTTTTTAATTTTAATTTTAATTTTTTAAATTAATTATATTTTATTCACTTTGTATCCCCACAAAAGTCTCTACCTCCTCCCCTCCTGACCCCACCCTCCCTCCCCCTTCTTCATTCATGCCCCTCCCCAAGTCCACTGATAATGGAGGTCCTCCTCTCCTTCCTTCTGTTCTTAGTCTATCAGATCTCATCAGGAGTGGCTGCATTGTCATCTTCTGTGGCATGGTGAGGCTGCTCCCCCCTCAGGGGGAGGTGATCAAAGAGCAGGCCAAACAGATTATGTCAGAGGCAGTCCCTCTTGGCATTACTATGTAACTCACTTGGACACTAAACTGCCATGGGCTATATCTGTGCAAGGGTCCTAAGTTATCTCCATGCATGGTACTTTGTTGGAGTATGAGTCTCTGGGAATAAATATAGAACCCTGAGATCAAATTTTCAGGCTATGTTGCTCTCCTTGTGGAGTTCCTGAACTCTCCAGATCTTACTATTTCCCACTTCTTACATAATATTCCATGCACACTGCCCAACAGTTGGCCATAAGTCTCAGTATCTGCTTTGATAGTCTGCAGGGCAGAGCCTTTCAGAGGCCCTCTCTGGCAGGTTCCTAGGTTGTTTCCTGTTTTCTTCTTCTTCTGATGTCTATCCTCTTTGCCTTTTAGGATGGGGATTGAGCATTTTAGTCAGGGTCCTCTGTCTTGATTAGTTTCTTTAGATGTATAGATTTTAGTAGGTTCATCCTATATTACATGTATGAGTGAGTATATAACGTGTGTGTCCTTCTGCTTCTGGGACAGCTCATTCAGGATGATCCTTTCCATGTCCCACCATTTAACTGCAAATTTCATGATTTCCTTATTTTTAATTGCTGAGCAATAAATATAGAATCGCAGAGAAACACTTAAAGAAATGCTCAACGTCATTAGCCATTAGGGAAATACAAATCAAAATGACCCTGAGATTTTACCTTACACCCATCAGAATGGCCAAGATGAAAAACTCAAGTGATCACACATGCTGTAGAGGCTGTGGAGAAAGGGAACACTCCTCCACTGCTGGTGGGAATGTAAGCTGGTACAACCACTCTGGGCAGCAATCTGGCACTTTCTCAGACAACTAGGAATAGCGCTTCTTCAAGATCCAACCATACCACTCCTAGGCATATATGCAAAAGAGGCTCTAGTACACAATAAGGACATTTGCTCAACCATGTTTATAGCAGCTTTATTTGTAATAACCAGAAGATGGAAAAAGCCCAGATGCCCCTCAACTGAAGAATGGATGAAGAAATTGTGGTATATCTACACAATGGATTTTCTTTCTTTATAACAATACCTCTGCCCCCAATCTCCTGCCTGCCAGGCAACTCTGAGGCACAGTTACAGGGAACTGATCTCTGTCCCCTGCATGCCACAACCTCTTTTTTTTTCTCATGCCAGTGCCTTCAATTTTGGAAGTCTGCCAATACCAGGAACAAAAAGGTAGGTCCCATCCAGGCTGATTACTCACCAAGTTTCCTTAGGGCTCACTCACCCAGCAATGATTACTTAAGCCCTATACCCTGTGCTCATGTTCTAGACCACAACTCTGCCTGCATTCCTGTAGGCTTACCAGTGCCAGGGACATCCAGATGGCTAAAGGCCAGGGTAAGAAAACAATCAACAAGAATCAGGGCAATATGGCCATAGCACAGTTATCCCAATATAATAAGCCCTGGTTATCTTAATAGCACCTAAGCATAAGAAAATGACCCACTATCCCATCTTATGAAGATGATACATGCCTCTAATGAGAAAGTGAATAAACCTCTTTAATAAGTACTGGAAAAAAAAGCTAAACAAGAAGGAGGACCCTGGGTAAGATGATTAATCCTCACTCAGAAAGGCAAACTGGACAAACATTGGAAATTGGAAATAGTAGAGAGGATAGGAACCTACCAAAGAGGGCCTCTAAAAGACTCCACCCAGCAGAATATCAAAACATATGCTGAGACTCAGCCAAAGTTTGGACAGAGTGCAGGGAATCTTATGAAAGAAGGGGGAGATAGAATGACCTGGAGTTAACAGGAGTTCCTCAAAGAGAGCATCAGAACCAAGAAATCTGGGCACAGGGGTCTTTTCCGAGACTGATACTCCAACCAAGGACTATGCATGGAGATAACATAGAACCCCTGCTCAGATTGTAGCCCCTGGCAGCTCAGTATCCAAGTGGGTTCACTAGTAAGAGGAACAGAGACTGTTTCTGACATGAACTCAGTTGTTGGCTCCTTGATCACCTCCCCCTAAGTGGAGTGCTGCCTTACCAGACCACAGAGGAAGACAATGCAGCCAGTCTTGATGAGGCCTGATTGGCTAGGGTCAGAAGGAAGGGGAGAAGGGCCTCCCCTATCAGTGGACTTGGAGAGGTGCATGGAAGGAGATAAGGGAGGGAGGATGGTATTGTAAGGGAATGATGGAGGGAGCTACAGCTGGGATACAAAGTGAATATACTGTAATTTTTATTAAAATTAAAATTAAAAATACAGGAAAAAACAATAAAACAGATGAAGGAAATTAGTACAACTGTTCAAGTCCTTAAAATGGAAATAGAATTAGAAAAAAAAGAAAAGAAAAAAATAAAACACACACACACACACACACACACACACTGAGGGAATTCTAGAGATGGACGACCTGGCTAGGAGAACAGAAACCACAGATGTGAGTATTGCCAAGAAATGGAAGAGAGACTCTCAGGCATAGGAAATATGATATAAAAAAAATGATACATTGGTCAAAGAAAATGTTAAATCTAAAAAGCTTCTGAAACAAAACAACCAGAAATTTTGGGACACTATGAAAATAGAAAACCTTAGAATAGTAGCAGAAAAGAAGATTCCCAGCTCAGAGGCTTAAAAAATATTTTTAATAAAATTATACAAGGAAATTTTCCTAACCTAAAAGAAAAAAAGACTTTCCCATCACCTGCGGTGACACAGGTTTGCATTCCAGCCCTCTGGCAAGCAGGGGCTGGTGGGTCTTTCTGAGTTTGAGGCCAGCCTGGTCTGCAAGGGAGTCTAAAAAGCTGCACAAAAAAACATTCTCAAAAAACCAAAATAAACAAAAACAAGAGCGAGACCTAGAAGAATACATAATAAGAAGCTTACAGAACACCAAATATACTAGAAAATACTAGAAAATATACTAGAAAAGAAATTCCTAAAACACTAAATCTACATAACAAAGGAAAAATGTTAAAAGCTGCAAGGAAAAAAGGCCAAGTAACATATAAATGTAGACCTATCAGAATCACACCCGACTTTTCAACAGAGACTGAAAGTGAAAAGGGCCTGGGCAGCTGTCATGCAGATACTAGGAGACTACAGATGTCAGCCCAGACTACTATACCCAGCAAAACTTTCAATCATTGTAGATGAAGAAAACAAGACATTCCATGACAAAACCAAAATTTAAAATATCAATCCATAAATCTAGCCCTACAGAAGATACTAGAAGGAAAATTCTAACATAATGAGATTAGCTACACCCCCCAAAACTTCTGAAATACTTTGACACCAAGAAAAAAACAAAAAATAGCATGCAAACACACACACGTAGGCACACATGCATGCACACATACACAGACACTACAACCAGTACCAGCATCAAAGTGACAGGAATTAACAAATCATTTATCCTTACTATCTCTCAAAATCCATGAACTAAATTCCCTAGTAAAAGGCAG
This sequence comes from Meriones unguiculatus, assembly GCF_030254825.1. NCBI lineage: Eukaryota > Metazoa > Chordata > Mammalia > Rodentia > Muridae > Meriones > Meriones unguiculatus. Next base: position 9,517,878 of record NC_083353.1, read on the forward strand.
GGACTATCATTATGGATGTAAAAACAATATTCATCATCCTTTTGCAAACTAGAAACATCCCTCTACATCAAAGATAGACTTTACCTCAAGTAAAGGGCTGGGAAAAGATTTTCCAAACAAACAGACCCAAGAAGCAAGCTGAAGTAGCCATTCTAATATCCAATAAAATAGATGTCCAACCAAAATTATTCAAAAGGGATTGAGGATACTTCCTACTAATCAAAGGGAAAAAAATGCCAAGATTATGTGTTAATTCTGCATATCTGTGCCCCAAATGTAAAGGAACCCACCTTTGTAAAAGAAATATTACTAAAGCTTAAATCACACATTGAACTTCACACACTAATATTGGAGGAGGTCATTCAGACAGAAACTAAACAGAGAAACAATTAAACAAATAAATAAATAGAATCATAAAAATGAATATAAAAATTAGAACTACATAGGAGGGGCAGCATGTGTTTGTTTTTCTCAGATAAACTGGGATGAAGATCGGGACATTACTATTAAATAAGACTTGAAGCTTCTGACAAAAATGAGTAACACAACTTGAAGACGAGCTGTAGAAACGAAATAAGAGGGTGGAAGATGAAGTCACCAAAGTGAATTAAAGATAGGCTAATATTAAATGTAATATCTGTAAGCTAGAGAGCAGGCCTTGAATCTAATACAACTCACACTGTTAGCTAGTTAATGGATATTCATTATCATTCCACTTTCCCTGGAGTATCTAAAAGATTCCAGAAACAAGAAAATAGAGTGTGGAAGGGCTGATTATACCTATTCACACACAGCTGGTAGTGTGTTAGGTCAGATGTATGTCCAACTCAGTGTCAAAATAGTTAAAGATGCATAGTGATTTATAGCAGAACAAACTTATTTACTGTTCCTTGTATATATTTACTGTACAAAGTAAGTGAAGAAAGGTTAATGAAATCCTATCAAGAGAAGGAATTTGTATGAGTGCTATTTTTATTTAAAAGAATCTAACTAATTAGAGACATGGCCAAATTTGCTCGCCTTTGACTTGGTATTTAACCAACAGAGAGAGTAAACCAGAGGGACATACACAGCTTCACTTAAAGAGCCTACTTCTACTGTGTGCTAATACTCCTGAGCACATAATAGCTGTGATTACACTCCTAATTGAATATAAGAGGGCAGCCTTTTTAAATTGTGAACAAGTAAGACATACTAAATTTATTCTCAGAGCTGATGAAATGGCTTATGGTGAAAGGGTGCTTGCCATCCAGACAGACAACCTGAGTTTGATTCCCAGAGCATGCACAGTGGAAGGAAAAGACCTAATCTAGGAAGCAGACCTCTGACCTTTACATTTGCCATGGCACAAAGCACATCCAAATTCAAACATACATAGATACACAGTAAACAAATGCAAAAATAAAATGAGAACTCTTATCTCTTTTTATTTTTAGTTTTATTTCAGTATTATTTTTTGTTTTGCTTATACCTTTTCTCCTTTCCCTTTCACCCTTCCAACCCTGATCCCCCTATTTACCCTTAACACTCTCATTCAGATTCATGACCTCTTTTTTTTTTTTTTTTTTTTTTTTTTTTTTATCAACACCAAGCACAGCAAACAAATTGGATATTTGGTTGTCAGGACATATTCTGACTTTGTCTCTACCTTATAATTTGATAATATATATCTGCTAAATCCAAGTCTGCTTCTTTCCAAACAAAAAAAAATGTCTAAGAGTTTTATTAATATTTAAGCAACTGTCCACTTAATTAGTTACAAATTACGTTTATAAATATAAAAAAATATTTGATGTTTATATGATAGCCCAGAGCCAATAGGAAAGAACTCACTCAGTAGACACCCTTCTAACCTTAGGTATAAATATATAACACTGAATAGTAGCTCATATATTTTATGAAGATTTCTGGCAATGGAAAGCAGAGTGTTTCCAAATTGAAACTCATTGTAACTTTTGGAGCCATAATTTTTTCTAAACTCCTTCTGAACATTTTTTTTTTTCTAGGCCCTGCAACCTCCTGGGAGCAGCAGCATCCTAATTTTTCTTCTCAATGTATAAAATTCATGATTTATTTGACCCAATTTAAAAACTATCCTGTTATCTTGGGATTTTTGTTATCAAGTTTATGCTGTAGCTCCATTTCTCTCTTGCTTGATTTTATCCAATTAGCCAAATCTCCCCATGGATTTCTTGGTTTTAGTATTCAGATGCTTACGTGCCTTTTTTGCTTAAGTATTAGCGTTTAATGAGACCTGGGGAGGATATGTGGAGAGACCCGTGTGTATGATAATGGAAACCTAGTATTCCAATTTAAATGATATCAAGTATGGTTTAAAATTTCATAACAAGGCCAGCGGCTCAGTGGATAAAGACAAGTGCTGCCAAGCCTGCCATTCACATGTACCACCACACCTGAGTACACACACACAAACACCATACATGCATACACACACAAATAATAAATAAATACATAAATACTTAAATAAATAAATCTAAAGCATTCAGAACCAACTAAGTTCTATAACATTCCTGTTGACAATGTCAAATATTTATATTTTGTTAAAAATGTCTTTGTGGATTTGATTTTTAATTTGACATGTTAGCTTTTGAACCAAAAAGTATACTCGTTTTCTGTATAAACCAATGTTCTGCAAAATTTTTGTTAAAAATAAAGCACAAGGTTCTATTTTATTTTAATATATGCATATATAATATGTATTTATATATTTTACATTAAGATACACCACTCTTTTAAATGTCTCTCCATGTAGGTCTCAATTCAGTTCATTTTGCTGAGGGTATTATCATATGATTAATAGAAAAGTATTTGGGCAAAATTTATAAAGCAATAGAAGAATAAAGATGAACTTTATTTTAAAGACTAACTATTTTGAAGTACATTTAAAATAAAGTAACTTTAAGTGACTTTATTTTAAAGTCATGTGTTTGTTTTATATGAAAAGGTACCTTTTGAAATGTAATTCTTTAAGTGTCATAGCATTTTTTTTTTCATCTTATAGAACTTGTTACACAGCTCTAATCACCATTTTCATTTAGTGGAGTGATCTTTAAAACCACAGCTTGAGTTTTCTTATTTTGCTTTGCTTTGTTTTGCTTTCTGTTTTGGTGAAGGGTAACCTTTAATCTTAATTTTTAGCTTCTACATTCACTTACCGAGCTAGGAATTAAATGTTGAAACTGCTGCTATAGAATTCATTTCTGACATAGATGGGATCTAGGAATCAGTTGACTCCTAGGTGGAGAGGGTTGTGTTCTGAAGGCAAATTCCATCTTATGAAAGCATCTTAACCTTTTCTATACAAAGATATTTGTCTGCCTCATGCAAGTGGAGCCGTTGTTTTCTCTTTGGCATACTTATCTTCCTTTCTGGATCTGGCTATTTAATAGCAAGCGTATACAGACCAAGGTAGTACAAAGAAGAGGAAATTCATTGTGTAGCGTAGCCTTGCTCCTTTAAAGCTGTTTAAATTAAAAGATTCTATCTTTTAAAATGGATTATTGGGTGGTTTGTTTTCCTTTCAAAATCACTAATTCTACATAGGAGAAAATAATAGCTCTAATGTGGAAGTAGTCAGAGGCCACACATGCATGTATCCAAACTACCTTTTACTTTATAGTCATTTGCCCATAGCAAATAACTGGCACTCAAATAAAAAGAAGAGGAGGGCTTTGCAGCCAGTCCTGAAGATACCTGATAAAACAGGATCAGATGAATGGGGAGGAGGTCCCCCCATCAGTGGACTTGGAAAGGGGCACGGTGGAGATGAGGGAGGGAGGGAGGGACTGGGAGGGAATGAGGGATTGGGGACATGGCTGGGATACAGAGTTAATAAAATGTAACTGATAAAAAAAAAAAGAAGAGAAAAATGTAGAAGAATCACCGTGACAGATGGACTAAGTTGGAGAGTGAAAACAAAGTGATGGCATCCAATGAAGACACTGTGTAAAGTTCATAGCTGATGGCTACTAAACCCCATGGTAAAACAACTCCTGTATTTGAACTGGAGATCTATTTTTCCTTTTTTGGAAATAAAAAATAATTTTATTAATCCATATATTATGAAATACAAGTTAATTTTTTATTTCTTTAATTCTTTATTAATTACACTGTACTCACTTTGTATCCCCCTTGTGGTTCTGTCCCTCCTCCCATCCCAATCCCTCCCTTCTTCCCACCTCTGTGCACATGCCCCTCCCCAAGTCCACTGATCGGGGAGGACTTCTTTTCCGTCCTTCTGATCCTAGTCTATTAGGTCTCATCAGGAGTGGCTACATTGCCTTCTTAAGTGGCCTGGTAAGGCTACTCTCCCATCAGGGGAAGGTGATTAAAGAGCAGGCCAATCAGTTCATGTCAGAGACAGTCACTGTTCCTATTACTTGGACAATGTACCACCATGGGCTACATGTGTGCAGGGTTCTAGGTTATCTCCATGAATGGTCCTTGGTTGGAGTATCAGTCTCAGGAAAGACCCTTGTGCTCAGATTTTTTGGTTCTGTTGCTCTCCCTGTGGAGTTCCTGTCACCTCCAGATCTTACTGTTTCCCACTTCTTTCCTAAGCTTCCCTGCACTCTACCCAAAGGTTGCCCATAAGTCTCAGCATCTGCATTGATAGTCTGCAGGGCAGAGCCTTTCAGAGGTCCTCTGTGTCAGGTTCCTGACTTGTTCCCTCTTTTCTCCTTCTTCTGATGTCCATCTTCTTTGTCTTTCTTGATGGGGATTGAGCATTTTAGCAAGAGTCCTCCCTCTTGATTAGTTTCTTTAGGTGTACAGATGTTAGTAGGTTTATCCTATATTATAAGTCTATATGACTGAGTATATACCATGTCCCTTTTTCTGCTTCTGGGATAGATCACTCAGGAAGATCTTTTCCAGATCCCAACATTTACCTTCACATTTCATGATATCCTTGTTTTTTATTGCTGAGTAATATTCCATTTTGTAGATGTACCACAATTTCTGTATCTATTTCTCCATTGTGGGACATATGGGTTATTTCCAGGTTCTGGTTATTACAAATTAAGCTGTTACAAACATAGTTGAGTAAATGTCTGTATTGTGCACTTGAGCATCTTGGATATATGCCTAGGAGTGGTATGGCTGGATCTTGAGGAAGCGCTATTCCTAATTGTCTGAGAAAATGCCAGATTGATTTCCAAGGTGGTTATACAAGTTTACATTCCCACCAGCAGGGGAGAAGGGTTCCTCTTTCTCCACAACCTCTCCAGCATGTGTTGTCACTTGAGTTTTGATCTTAGCCATTCTGATGGGTGTAAGGTGAAATCTTAGTGTCATTTTGATTTGCATTTCCCTGATGACTAAGGATGTTAAAATTTTCTTTAAGTGTTTTTCTGCCATTTGACATTCCTCTACTGAGAATTCTCTGTTTAGCTCTGTACCCTATTTTTTAATTGGATTACTTATTTGTTGCTGTTTAATTTCTTGAGTTCTTATATATACTGGATATTAGTCTTATGTCAGATATAGTATTGGTGAGGATCTTTTCCCAGTCTGTAGGCTGTCGTTTTGTTTTGATGATGGTGTCCATTGCTTTGCAGAAGCTCTTCAGTTTTGTGAGGTCCCATTTTTTGATTGTTGCTCTTAGAGCCTGTGCTGTTGGCGTTCTGTTCATGAAGTTGGCTCCTGTGCCAATGAGTTCAAGGCTCTTCCCCCTTTTTCTTCTAAAAGGTTTAGTGTGTTTGGTTTTGAACCACTTGACTTTAGTTTTGTGCAGAGTGATGAATATGGATCTATTTGAATTTTTCTACATGTAGACATCCAGTTAGACCCACACCATTTGTTGAAGATGCTGTCTTTTTCCATTGAATGGTTTTGGTATCCTTGCCAAAAATCAGGTGTCCATACATGTGTGGATTTATTTTAGGGTCTTGTATTTGAATCAATTGATCCACCATTTTGTTTCTATGTTGACACCATACAGTTTTTGGTATTGTTGTTCTATAGTACAGCTTGTGATCTGGGATGGAGATACCTCCTGAAGATCTTTTACTGTAGTGGATTGTTTTGACAATTCAGGGTTTCTTGTTGTTCCATATGAAGGTGAGAATTTTTCTTTCAAGGTCTGTAAAGAATTGTGTTGGTAACTTGATGGGAATTGCATTAAATCTGTAGATTGCTTTTGGTAAGATGGCCATTTTTACTATGTTAATCCAGCCAAGCCATGAGCATGGGAGATCTTTCCATCTTCTAATATCTTCTTCTAATTCTTTCTACAGAGACTTAAAATTTTTTTCATACAATTCTTTGACTTTCTTGGTTAGGGTTACACCAAGGTACTTTATGTTCTTTGTGACTATTGTGAAGGGTGTTGTTTCCTTAATTTATTTCTCAGCCCTTTGTCTTTTGTATACAGGAGGGCTATTCATTTTTTTTTTTTTAGTTAAATTTATATCCACCCATTTTGCTGAAGGTGTTAATCAGCTGTAGAAGTTCTCTAGTAAAATTTTTGGGGTCACTCCGGTATACTATCATATCATCTGCAAATAGTGATATTTTGACTTCTTCCTTTCCAATTTGTATCCCCCTTGATTCCCTTTTATTGTCTTATTGCTCTAGCAAGGACTTCAAGGACACTGTTGAAGAGATATGGACAGAGTGGGCTGCCTTGCATTGTCCCTGATTTCAGTGGGAATGATTTAAGTTTCTCTCTGTTTAGTTTGATATTGGCTATAGGCTTGTTGTATATTGCCTTTACTATGTTCAAGTATGTGCCTTATCTCCCTGATCTTCCCAAGACTTTAAACATGAATGGATGCTGGATTTTGTCCAATGCTTTTTTCAGCATCTGTGGAGATGATCATGTGGTTTTCTCCTTCAGTTTTTTTATGTGATGGATCACATTGATGGATTTCCATATATTGAACCACCTCTGCATGCCTGGAATGAAGCTTACTTGCTTGTAGTGGATGATATCTTTGATGTGTTCTCATATTCAGTTTTCAAGTATTTTATTGAGTATTTTTACATCAATGTTCACAAGGGAAATTGGCCTGAAATTCTCTTTCTTTGTTGGGTCTTTGTGAGGTTTAGGTACCAAGGTGACTGTGGCTTCATAGAATGAGTTTGGTAGTGTTCTTTCTGTTTCTATTTTATGGAATAGTTTAAAGATTATTGGGCTTAGCTCTTCTTTGAAGGTCTGGTAGAATTATCTGCTGAAACTATCTGGCCCTGGGCTTTTTTCTTTTCTTTTTTTTTTTCATGGAAGACTTTTGATGACAGCTTCTATTTCGTTAGGGGATATAGGACTATTCAATTGATTTATCTGGTCTTGATTCAGCTTTGGAATGTCGAATTTGTCAAGAAAATTGTCCATTTCATTTATATTTTCAAATTTTGTGGCATATAGGCTTTTGAAGTAAGACCTAATTATTGTTCGGATTTCTTCAGTGTCTGTGGTTATGTCCACCTTTTGGTTTCAGGATTTTGTTGATTTGGATACTGTCTCTCTGTCTTTTAGTTAGCTTGACTAAGGGTTTGTCTATCTTGTTGATTTTCTCAAAGAATCAGCTCTTGGTTTCACTGGTTATTTGAATTATTTTACTTGTTTCTAATTGATTGATTTCAGACCTGAGTTTGATTATTTCTAGCTGTCTACTCCTTTTTGGTGTGTTTGCTTCTTTTTTTTCTAGGGCTTTTAGATGAGCCATTAAGTTGCTTGAATGAGATGTCTCAAATTTCTTCTTGAAGGCACTTAGTGCTATAAACATTCCTCTTAGCACTGCCTTCATTGCGTCCCATACGTTTGGGTATGTTGTACCTTCATTTTCATTGAATTCTAGGAAGTCTTTAATTTCTTTCTTTATTTCTTCTCTGACCCAGCTCTCATTTAGTAGGAAGTTGTTCAGTTTCCATGTGTGTATTTTCCTTTTGTCACTGAGGTCCAGCTTTATTCCATGGTGATCAGATAGGATACAAGGGATTATTTCAGTCTTCTTGTTTCTATTGAGTCTTGCTTTGTGACCAACTATATGGTCTATTTTGGAGAAGGTTCCATGAGGTGCTGAGAAGAAGGTAAATTCTTTTGCATTTGGGTGAAAGGTTCTGTAGATATCTGTGAGGTCCATTTGATTCATAACGTCTGTCAGACTTATTGTTTCTTTGTTTAATTATGGTTTTGTTGACCTGTCCTGTTTTGAGATTGGGGTGTTGAAATTTCCCAGTATTAATGTGTAGGGATCTATGTGTGGTTTAAGTTTTATTAATATTTCTTTTAAAAATGTGGGTGCCCTTGAATTTGGGGAATAGATGTTCAGGATTGTGATATCTTCCTAGTGCATTTTTCACTTGATGATTTTGCAGTGTCCTTCGTTATCTCTTTTGATTAATTTTGGTTGAAAGTCTATTTTATTAGATATTATAATGTCTACTCCTGCTTGCTTCTTGGGTCCACTTGCTTGGAAAACTGCCTTCCAGCTCTTTACTCTCAGGTAATGTCTATCTTTGTACCTTAGGTGTTTTTTTGTTGTTGTTGTTGGTTTTTGTTTTTTGTTGTTTTTTTTTTTTTTTTTTTTTTTGTATGTAACAGATTGTTGGGTCTCGTTTATGCATCTATTATGTTAGTCTGTGTCTTTTATTGGAGAATTGAGTCCATCAATGTTTTGGGAGATTAATGACCACTGGCTATTAGATCCTTTGATACTGATGTTGTTTATGGTAGTGTGTTTGGCCCTTTTTTCTTTTCTTTTTCTTTTTTTTTTCTTTTGTGAGGTTATTTATTTCCTGTGTTTTCTTGAAAGTAGTTAGTTTTCTAGTTTTCTTGGGTTGTATTTTTCCTTCTAGTATCTTCTGTATCACTAGATTTGTGTGTACATATTGTTGAAATTTGTTTTTGTCGTTGAATATCTTGTTTTCTCTGTCTAGGAGGACTGAGAGTTTTGCTGGGTATAGTAGCCTGGGCTGACATTTGTGTTCTCTTAGGGTCTGCATGTTATCCATCCAGGTTCTTATGGCTTTCATAGTCTCTGTTGAGAATCAGGTATGATTTTGATGGGTTTGCCATTATATGTGCTTTGGCCTTTTTCCCTTGCAGCTTTTAGTATTTTTTCTTTGTTCTGTAGACTTACTGTTTTGATTATTATGTGACAGGAGGATTTTCTTTTCTGGTCTAATTTATTAGGTGTTCTGTTGGCCTCTTGTATTCTTATAGGCCTCTCCTTTAAGTTAGGGAAATTTTCTTCTATGGTTTTGTTGAAAATATTTTCTGGGCCTTGGAGGAGGGAATCTTCTTTTTCCTCTATTCCTATTATTCTTAGGTTTTGTCTTTTTATGTTGTCTTGGATTTCTTGGATGGTTTGTGTCAGGAATATTTTAGATTTATTATTTTCTTTGATGGATACATCGATTTCTTCCATTGTATCCTCGACACCTGAGATTCTTTCTTCCATCTCTTGTAGTCTCTTGGGTTATGCTTCCCTCTTTAGTTCCTGGTTTGTTTTTTTTTTCCCCTAGGTTCTCCCTCTCCATGATTTCCTCCATTTGTGTTTTCTTTAATTTTTCGAATTCTATCTTCAGATCTTGAACAGTTTTGTTGATTTCCTTCACCTGTCTGACTGTATTTTCCTGTTTTTTCTTCAATTCCTTTGCCTGTTTCTTTGAACATTCCTCTGTTTCTTTCATTTCTTTCAGTGATTTAATCATTTTCTCTGTGAAAACCACAAACTGTTTGGCTGCATCTTCCTGTATTTCTTTACTGATGGCCATTATCTTTTTTATTATCTTCCACTTATTCTTTACACATTTTATTTGCTTCCTCCATTAACTTCTTCATAAGCATAGATGTAAGATCATCTTCTTGAATTTCACTTATGTTAGGGTGTCCAGGGCTACTTGCCCCCTGGATAACTGGGTTCTGGGGATGCCATATTGCTTTGCCTTTTGTTGGTTGTACTTTTTCGCTGGCCTCTACCCATCTCTCTGGCTCGTGTGTTGTCTGTTAATTTCTGGTGCCTGCTGGGTCCTGGGGTGGGGAGAATCCACTTGGTGAGGTTCTGAAGGAGATTTCCTCAGCTTTTCATGTATGGTCAACCATGGGTATTGTGGTGATTCTCAAGAATTGTCACAGTTCTCTTCAGGCATATGGACCTGTGTGGTAACTGTTGTGTTCATGAAGGCTCTCCTTTTTTCAGGAGAGGTCCTGGTGATGGCTGCCCTGTTGCTGGGTTTCTTGCTCTGAATTTACTGAGCTGCAGCTGTTGCTCTTAAGGTGTTAATTTTGGGTGCAGCCCTCTTGAAGAACCAGGGAGTCCCACAGTTTTTCAGTTTAGCTAGGGATAACTGGTCAAACCTTGAAGCAACATCTGAGGGTTGCTGTAATGGCGCTCCAGCTTTTGTAGGTCTGAGGATGCAGCTGTGTGCCCCAGTGCACTAGTGGTACTCAACAATGGCAGGTGAGCACAGCGCTCATGCCTGCATTAGAACGCTAGAGCCTAGAGCCTGTGTGAATACAGAAAGTCTTCTGGAGCTGGGTATCCTGAGCATTGGACCTGATGATTCCCCCTCTGTGGGGTTTCCTCCTGACAGGGACACCCATACTATGCTTTGGGGACCACCATTCTGTCTGGGATGGTGAGTAGAACCCACAGGCACAAATGCATGTGGCTCTGCCTTTCTGGAGATAGGGTGCCTGAGCGCCTGCCAAAATTGGGTAATTTTTTGGAGACCTTTTTGGGGCGGGGGTATCTGCTGAGTGCTCTGAGATCAGACTTGCTGTTCCCCTGCCTGTGGGTTCGCACCCGACGGAGAAACTGAGTCTCTGGTGCCCTGGGGCCCACAGTTCCATCTGGGGCAGCGAGTCAGGCACACAGGCATGACTTTGTGCTGGCGCCTGTGTGCCCTGCTCTGCTCTGGGCTGGCTGTTGGACATCCACGAAAACCCAAGTCTTTTCCAGGGATTAACTGGGTGACCTAAGGTCAGTCCTGATCGTTTCTTGCACCTTGGGGTTATCTCTCGATTTGAAATCCCAGTCTCTGATGTTGTGTGGCCCAAAATTCAGTCTGGGACAGTGATCAGAGCATGGTAGCATGTGGCTCTGGGCTGGCGACCAAGCACATGGTAGAACTGGGATATCTTCCATTGTTTAGCTGGGTGACTTGAAGCTAATTGAATTCCCCATCGTGTTGTATCCTCTCACCAGGAAAATACAACCGCTTGTGTTTTAGGGCCAAGAGATCTGACTGCTGGTCATTGTGCCGATCCTGCTGTGCTGCTGCTCAGAAGAAGAGTAGTCCCTGCGCTGCCATCTTGGATTAAGGTCTATTTTTCAATGAGATGAAAAAAAAAAAAGAAAAAAAAGAAGAAGAAGAAGGATGGAGAAGTGAAAGACAAGTGATGGAGTGCTGATGTGAAAGAATGATAAGTGACAAAAGGAATTCTGGAGTATCTCTCTTTCTCTCCCTCTGACACACACACACACACTCATCTTTCTTTGTGTAGAAATGTGAATGTTTGTGTTCATTGTGTTAACTGCCCTGATAGCACAACTAAAGGCTTCAAAATATCTACTTTTCTTTTTTAGTTTAATGTGAGATGTTTTCAGAATTAGCTATGCTTACTAATACATAGATTTAAAATACATAAGAGGTGCCTGGATATTCTCATTTTAACATATATACTTAGTTTTAAATCTAAAAATAAACTATTTAGTAGGTAAAGATTACTTTAACTTAATTTTTGTGTGCATGCATACACATTTCTGTGCATGAACATGGATTTGTATATACCATATTATTCATGTACAGGACAGAGGACGAACTGAAATGTTAGTTGCCACATACCACCTTATTTAAGGAGTAATCTCCTTTCCTTTAGCTACTGCATGTGCCAGGACCCTTAGCATACAGCTTCTAAAGACTCTCCTCATTTTACCATAGGAATTCTGAAATTACAGAAATGTGTTACTGTGGCCTTCATTATATCGGTTCTGAGGATACTAAACCAGGCTCTCACGGTTGCACAGCACATACTTTATTTACTGGACTATGTCCCAAGAATAATTAAAAATAGTATTTTAAAATTAAAAGAAACTTAAACACATATTTATGAATACAAAAGCACAATGTGATTGGGGGGGTCTGTTTTGGAGAAAAAGAAGGACCAACAAGAGGGTAATGATTGTTGACTATAGGTAAGGAGGACTGGAGTAATAGTCCAGTAGGTAATACTGTTTGCACAGAGAACCCAGGATTGTATTAAACCCATGTCTGTCAAGTGGAGTACAAGCACCTGTAACTCCAGCTGCATATAATGAGACTCACTTTTCTGGCCAGTACACACACAAATACGCATGTACACATTAAGGATAAATATTTTTAAAAGAATCTTTTGGAAAATGTTAAAATAAAGTTCAATACATAATAATTTTCATTATAACAAAAGTAAAGAATTGGATAAAATAAGTTAAATTTTTCTCTTTCTTTTAAATTACTATTATTCATCATTTTACTTAACAATATTTATATTGCAATTTCCCTTGTATTTTACAAATAATTTTTAACTGAAATGTTCATGAAGATATAATTTTTAAAATTAAGTTTACTTCAGGTCTGTTAGTTTTTATGTTTTCTGGATAATAGGATTCCAATTTATTTCCTTTTTTACAGAACTACTTTCACCTAAGCTCTTTAAAAATTTTATAAACTCACACCCATATGATTTCAATGCTTAAATATTTCAATAATATAATCCAGCTGATGGAAGAGTTGCCAGTGCAGGATATATGTGTGTGTGTGTGTGTGTGTGTGTGTGTGTATTTCCAGTTCCCTCAGATTGTTCTGACTAGAAGCAAAAACCGACAAGGAATAAACTGACGGGGATATAAAATTGAGTATGTGACTGCTGGCCTGTGAATGTGAAGCTGGGTGTGAAGTGTCTTAGTACTTGGGCATGTCGACCATTTCTTGTCACTTTTCACATTAGAGCCTACAAAAGCAATACATGCATGCTTATGTACAATACATGTTTATACTTTCAGGAAAATGAACTTTATTTGAATACTAAAGACAAAACTGAAGAAGACAGTAGACGACGGAAGAAAACCTCCTCTTGTGGATGGGAAGGACTAATCTTGAAAAGTGGCTGTCCTTCTAAAATCAATCTAAAGTTTCAACAGAATCCCAATGAAATCCAAGAGTCTTTCTTCACAAACTTTGAAAACACAACCTTAAAGTTGATTCAGAAGCAAAAATGAGCAAGTATAGACAGTTTTCCTGAACAAAAACTATACTGCAGAAGTTATCACCACACCTGATTTTAAACTATACTACTGAGCCATTGTAATTAAAACAAATTAATGGAATTGAATGGTGGATCAAAATACTCCATGCAATTCCAGTTACCTGATTTATAACAAAATGCCAATATATTATATATTAGAAAAAATACATCTTCCAAATAATACAGGAAACATATTTAAACTTGGTGAAAGACAAAGCTAGATTCTATTTCTCACCCTGCATAAAACTCAACTCCAAATTGATCAAAGAGTTCAAGATAAGACCTTGAAACTGCTGCCTTAAAATGTAGACAATATACTTCAATATATTTATAGGTGCAGGTAAGTACTTTTAAAATAGGACACCAATAGTGCAGGAAATAAGACCAACAACTGACAGATGGGATCTCATGAAAACAAAAAGCTTTGGTACAGTAAAAAAGAAAAAAAAAATAGAAACTGTCAGTTGAGTCAAATGTATCACACAGAGAAGGATAAATTTTTTATGCTATACCTCTGATACAGAATTAATGTCTAATTCAATTATATAAGAACTCATAAGAATATTCAACATCAAAAATCCCTGTAATTATAAGAAATCAACCATAGAACTTAATACAAATCCTCAAGAGAATAATTACAAATGGCCAATAAACACTCTGAGAAGTGATCAACATCCTTAACTATAAAAGAAATCCTGATTCAAATTAGGTTTTAATTGACTTTACACATTGCAATGGCCACAATCATGAACACAAATAACCACAAATGCTACTGTGGATGTGGGGAAAGTGACTCATATACTGTTGACGGGAATATAAACAAACAAATACAACTTAGAAATCAGTCTGGAGGTTTCTCAAATACACAGACACAGAACGACTATACTGACCATACCACTCCTGGGTAAATAACCCAAGAACTTGATGCCTTGCTACAAAGATATTTATACATCTATCATCATTACTGCTTTATCCAACAGAGCTATGGAATGGAATGAACCTGGATATTCATCAACTGATGAATGAATTAAGAAAATGTAATATATATACCCAATGGAATATAATTCAACTGTAAAGAAAAGTGATATTATAGATTTTGTAGAAATGCTATACAGTTTGTTTTCAGGACATAGTAAATTTAATCTTCAACAGTTCAAGAAATGTTCTCCCTACTCGTTAACTTTCATCACAATGGATGGTGTATTAAGACTATTGTGACAAAAGGTATAAATGGTATTATCCATTCTTGGTCATGCAAGCTGTGATGCTGCTCTTCCAGGAAAGATCTCACTGGTAAAATAGTGGTAAAACTGTTTGTGTGGGTAATTGACTGCATTTTAAATTAAAAATTGGGAAGAAATCCAGATTTGTGTTATTAGTTAATATGAGCATGGAAAAACATATAGGTAGGGAAGCATAGGCCCTTGGACTATTGCCATCTTGCTAAATGATCACTTTGTTAATTTTCCTTGATGCTAATAGATATTTAGACTAGTAGATTTGTGCTGGTATCAGCCTTCATTAATGAACCTTTTGTTGCAGAGGGCAGTGGTTAGTAAGGTACTCATATTGTTCAAATTTCAGAGAGTGAATAAATTTGAGTTCTCATCTATAGAATCGACATTTAAATCACTTTCAACAGAAAACATGTGGAAGAGGGAGAAGAAAGAATCTAAGAGCAGAAATAAGGAGGGATCATATGGAATACTACCTTTAGGACATGACAAGGCACTTGCACAGATGAATTCATTAAAGTTAAGGTCATCTGCACAAGATCAAGGGAATTGAAAATTACATCATGAAGTCAGCAGGGACTTTAAAGGCACTATTTATCACCAAGGAGGTACAGGAAATTGAGGGTTGCTAGGTGTGGGAGAGTCACAATTTGGGGATTATGGCCACTGATAGGCTGTCCACACCATAATGGATGGCTACATATCCATGTACATACGGACAGTACAGATGGGACTAACTGCCTGAAAAATAAAAGTATTAAGTAATTAATCAATTAGTTTAATTATGCATTAATTAATTAATTAATATAAGTGGATGCGAAGTTGGGAGAAAGATGCATTTTGATGTCCTGGGAGTGGAAGCTGATATGGTCAAAATATGTTGTATGCATTTATAAAATTTTCAGTGAACAAATAGATAATTTAAAAACCCATAAGCTTATCTTTATGCAAACAAATACTTAATAGGTAAATACATAATAGAAGATATGTAGAACTGATGAGTTTTCCCTTAAAAAACATATTAGTTCCTATATAAGTAATGACTGAATAGAAAATCAATATTAATATATTAAAATAATACATTTCTGGGCAGGAATTATAAATAAATAATCAAGTATGCAAGGTCACCAGTTAGCAGGCATAGAGAATTCACACCGATCAGGGTGTGTTTCCATAAATGCTTTTCAATGGCAAAGGAAATGTAAAAGATGGCTTTGAGTTAATACCATCAGTGGGACATGTCAACTATACATATCTTCTGAAGTGATGTACCAAGAAGTCACAACAGTTGGGGTAAATGCTTCCCAGCAATGTCCAGCCTCAAAACTACATGAAGAAAAATGTATTACATCCGTGCTTGTAGGGCATCTCACTTGTCTTCGTGTTTTTATTACTATAATAAAACACATTGGCAAAAACAATTTAGGAAGGAAAGGGTTTAATTCACTTACACTTCTAGGTAACAGTCAGGCACTGGGGCAAGTCAAGGTAGGAACTTAAGCAGGGCAGGAACCTGCATGCATTAAATTATGTAAAGGACATGGATGAATGCTGTTCACTGGCTTTCCCATGCCTTTCTCAGTTACTTGTATCAGTGAGGAATACCATGTCTGAGCTGAAGCTACAGTGAGTTCTGTTTCCCCAGTTAAGCATCAGCAAAGAATATGTACAGGCTTCAGATCACTAGGGCAATGATCTCAAAGGGTCAGACATCTTTTCTCTTCCTTCCTCTACTTCACAGACATCAAGTAACTCTTCTAGATCTTCTGTGTATTCTCTCTACTACCTACTGCAGAGACACTTGCACATCTATGTTCATTGCTGCTTCATCCACAGCAGCTATGGAATCAAATCAGCCTACATGTTCATCAGCTTATGAATGTTCAACAAAAAATATGACACACATGCTCAATTAAATATTACTTAACTGTAAAGAAAAAAAAAAAACATTGTGGACTTTCTGCAAATGCCAGACATTTTGTTTTAGGACATAATAAAGTTAATCTTCAGCAGACCAGGAAACTCTCCCTGCTGGTTAGCTTTCAGAGATACTGGATGGTGCTATGAAGATTGTGGAAATAAAAAGGCATAAATGGTATCATCCATCCATGTACTGTGCAGACTATCATGCTGCCATGATATTAAAATGCTTTAGAGCTCAAAGACAACCCTTTAGCAGCCAGTCTACACAGATAATCTAAACTCATAAATTTCAAATCAGTATTTTGCTCAAGCATAATTAAATATCTCCACAAAAGTCTCAACGAGAGAAAGAAAATCAGTTATGAGCTGAGATTTCTAAATTTATGAGTAAACATACTGTTTTTCTCTTTATAAGTTCACTATCTCAAGCACTTTTTTTTATAGTACCAGAAACCTGACTAATACAATTAATAAAATAAATAAATATTCTATGATAATGTTAGTCATAACAAAAAGGAAAACGAGCAAAGGATACATGGAAAGTTCTTGTAATGTATTTGTAACTTACCGGAACATCTTCCATGAAGTGGATTGCTAATAAAATTATACATCACATAGACCTTTGGGTAAATCTTCTGTTTAAAGTAGACTAATGAAGCATCAGCAAACTTGTCAATAAGGATGTCATCCATGCCAGCAAAGTAGTGGTACTTTAACTGTTCAAAGCTCACAATAAGAGTTACTACATCATTATGAATATTAAATCAAATAATAAAAAAATGTTCCCATAGTACTGGGAGTAATACAAAAAAATAAACAACTTATTTTTACAAGAAAATAAGAATAAAGCAGATGTCATATTGCTGTTCCTATATGAAAATTACATTTACCCTGTGGAGGGAAAGATGTCTTTAAATGTATACTTCCTCCTTCAATATACATCTATATGATTTATTTTTTGTTTCAATTGAGTATTTTATTTTTATATATTCTCACATTGATCTCTCCCAAGTGGCTTAAGGTGGCTTGGAGTGAAATTTTTATTAATATTCTTATAAAGTGCAAATAAATGATTGAAGAAGTTTTAGGTACAAGAAGGCATCTGGGAGAGTGAAAATGCATGTTCAAGGATTTGTAACTCACAAAACTTATTCTAGACACAGTAAATGGTTCTAATGTGATGGAAGCCTCGAATGAATGAAGGAAGACAGAGAAGCTCTCAATACAGATTGAGGAAAATTAGGGAATTAATTTCAGTATAGACCCATTGGTATAGATTTCACAGAAGATGAGTTGATGCTTATGGATAGAAAAAAATCTGGAGAGAGTTCAGGGGACGGACAGCAGGCATCAAGTGAAGATGTGACTCAGAAACTAAGAACAGAGAGTGAGGTGTAGTTGCTCAAAGACAGCCTCTAGTAAGCTGAATAGACAAGCAACTTAAACTTATAAGTTTAAACTCAGTCTTTTGATTAAGCATATTCAAGTACCTGCTTAAAAATGCTTGATAAATTTGTCTAACAATGCTCGTTTTTGCTTTGTTTTGATTTTATTTTTTTAATTCATTATTAATTACACTTTATTCACTTTGTATCCACCCTGTAGTTCCCTCCCTCCTCCAGTCCCAATCCCTCCCCTCCTCTACCCTCTGCCTGCACACCCCTCCCCAAGTCCACTGATAGGGGAGGTCTTCTTTTTCTTCCTTCTGATCCTAGTCAATTAGGTCTCACCAGGAGTGGCTGCATTGTCTTCTTCTGTGGTCTGGTAATGCTGCTTCCTCCTCAGGGGGAGGTAATTAAAGAGCAGGCCAATCAGTTCATGTCAGAGACAGTCACTGTTCATATTACAATGAAACCCACTTGGATACTGAGCTGCCATGGGCTATATCTGTGCAGGGGTCTTAGGTTATCTCCATGCATAGTCCTTGGTTGGAGTATCAGTCTCAGGAAAGAGCCCTGTGCTCAGATTATTTGGTTCTGTTGCTCTCCTTGTGGAGTTCCTGTTCTCTCCAGATCTTACTGTTTCCCACTTCTTTCCTAAGCTTCCCTGCACTCTGCCCAAAGGTTGCCCATAAGTCTCAGCACCTGCATTGGTAGTCTGCAGGGCAGAGCCTTTCAGAGGTCCTCTGTGTCAGGTTCCTGACTTGTTCCCTCTTTTTTCCTTCTTCTGGTGTCCATCCTCTTTGCCTTTCTGGATAGGAATTGAGCATTTTAGCCAGAGTCCTCCCTCTTGAATAGTTTATTTAGGTGTACAGATTTTAGTAGGTTTATACTATAATATATGTCTATATGAGTGAGTATATATCATGTGTACCTTTCTGCTTCTGGGGTAGTTTACTCAGGATGATCTTTTCCAGATCCCACCATTTACCTGCAAATTTCATGATTTCCTTGTTTTTTATTGCTGAGTAATATTCCATTGTGTAGATATACCACAATTTGTGCATCCATCCATCCACTGAGGGGCTTCTGGGCTGTTTCCAGCTTCTGGCTATTACAAATAAGGCTGCTACAAACAATTCTCTACAGTAAAAGAACTTCAGGAGGTATCTCCATCCCTGATCTCAAGCTGTATTATAGAGCAACAATACTAAAAACTGCATGGTTCTGGCATAGAAACAGACTGGTGGATCAATGGAATTGAATAGAAGACCCTGACACAAATCCACATACTTATGGACACCTGATTTTTGACAAAGATGCCAAAATCAATCAATGGAAAAAAGACAGTATCTTCAACAAATGGTGCTGATCTAAGTGGATGTCTACATGTAGAAAAATGCAAATAGATCCATACTTATCACCCTGCACAAAAGTAAAGTCAAGTGGATCAAAGACCTCAACATAAAACCAGACACACTAAACTGCCTAGAAGAAAAAGTGGGGAAGAGCCTTGAACTCATTAGCACGTGAGACAACTTCCTGAACAGAATACCAACAGCACAGACTCTAAAAGCAACAATCAATAATTGGGACCTCATGAAGCTGAAAAGCTTCTTTCTGTAAAGCAAAGGACACTGACAGAACAAAACGACAGCCTACAGATTGGGAAAGGATCTTCACCAAGTCTATATTTGACAGAGGAGTGATATCCAGTATATATAAAGAAATCAAGAAGTTAAACAGCAACAAATCAAGTAATCCAATTAAAAAATGGAGTACAGAGATAAATAGAGAACTCTCAATAGAGGAATATCGAATGGCAGAGAAACACTTAAAGAAATGCTCAACCTCATTAGCTATCATGGAAATGCAGATCAAAGACCCTAAGATTTCACTTTACATCCATCAGAATGGCTAAGATCAAAACCTCAAGAGACAACACATGCTGGAGAGGTTGTGGAGAAAGGGGAACCCTCCTCCACTGCTGGTGGGAATATAATCTTGTACAACCATTCTGGAAAGCAATCTGGCTCTTTTTCAGACAACTAGGAATAGCGCTTCCTCAAGATCCAGCTATACCACTCCTAGGCATATACCCAAAGAGTCTCAAGTACACAATAAGGACATTTCTTTTTTGTTTTTTTACAATGGCAAACTTGCAATATGCCTCCCCAAAAACCTGGTTTTAGCCTAACAGGAGGATACCATCTTTGCTACATAAAATATTTTACACAGACTGGAGAATATTATTGTTGGCACACATCAGAACCATTTGAGAACATTAGTATTATTCTTAGTCGGGAAATATGATGGCATTATTATTCCATTTTTAATTGGGCAAGATGTAAGCTAAATGTTTTTATTTTGTGTACTAGCTATAATAATTTTGTTGCCTCTGGCATACTCACAGCATTTAATCCTCAAAAAATTAGCAATAGGTTTTGAAAATTGGTTCCTATTTTTAAGTATTGAGGCTGCTTAAATGTAAACAGTCTGCTATCATTGTGAATAAATGCAGTTAATGACAGGGAGGAAATGTGGCTTGTAAAAGAAATTAGAGGAAGAATGAGCATGGTTCTGCAATTTCTTTTTTTACATTGAAAATGTGCTAGTGATGAATTGAGGTCAATATCTTATGTTTTATGTATTTGATGTAGCTTATTTGCATAAATCAAAACTCTTAGTCTCTCTATCTGCTAAAACTAAAATATAGCTCATTTCTGTAAAAGACAAATCAACATGCGGTTTATGTACACTAGAGAAAATGATGTTTTTTGCCAGAGCTAAAGCAGACTGCTCTTACCAAGACAATCACAGCAAACAATAAGAGAAAAAAACTGGTCCCTGGAAAGGAGACACATTGAGGGAAAAGAGCCTTATATCCTGAGTTATACTTCACTAGTCAAGCTGAGACTGTGGTTCTAAGAATACACTGCATTGTGAAAGGTGAGAAGAAACAAGGGAAAGCTCAATGTTTTCATGGTAACACAGGTGAGAGCTGACAGAGGCTTGGATGAGAGAGCTGTGTGAGAAACAAAGTAACACTCATAGAGTATCTTAAACGTAAACCCATCCTGCCTTTTCTGTTACATTGTAAATTGTGGTACAATAATTAATCACTACTAAGTGAATATGATTAAATGGTTGTTTTATGCAGTAATAAAGGACAATGGGGACATTATGCAGAGGTTATTTTCAGAGGTGTCATGATGGGTAAGATATTTGTCATACAGTAATACATAAGATTAAAATTATACAACCATACCCATTATTAACTAAAAATGATTCAGAGGAATTTGTTTATTTGTTTCAACACTGTGCCTAGTCCTTGATCAAAGATGGTAAGTACAATAAATAAGGAAGTAATAAAAAAGTCTCAATTGCACTATTCCCGAATGTTTAGAATGTTGAAAAGAAGTGTTTGTTATGATCTTGATTACATAATTACCTTATTTTTTTCTCTTAGTAGCATATCTACATTATTTTTATATTAGTATATTTACTTTACATCCCAAGGCTATCCATTTCTCCCAGTCCCGCCCACTTCCCCTCCTTTCCACTTCCCCTCTCCCATTTCCCCCAGGAAAGGGTAGCCCCTTTCCCTGTATTAACCTTTCCCAGCACATCAAATCACATCAAGACTGAGAATATCTTCATCCACTGAAGCCAGGCAAGGTAGCACTGCCAAAGAGAAGCGATCCAAAAGCAGGCACTAGAGTCCATTTTAGAAACAGCTCCCCCACCCCCTCTCTACTTGCCGGGCAACTCATATGAGGACCAAGTCACCAGCCCTCTACATGCGTGCAGGGGCCTAGGTCCAGATCATGCATGCTCCTTAGCTGATGTCTCACCCTCTGAAAGTTCCCATAGTACTGGGTTCGTTGTCTCTGCTGGTCTCCTTGTTAGGCTTCCAACCCCTCCAGATCCTTTCATCTTTCCCGCAACACTTTCACAGGACCCCCGCAGCTCTGCCCCATGCTAGGTAGCAAGTCCCAGGATCTGCCTCAATCAGTATCTGGCTGAAGCCTCCCAGACAGTCAAGTTATGCTCCTGTCTGAAATCATGGCAGAGTGTGATTCTTAGTGTCAGAGGATGGCTCTCTACCATGAGGTGGGTCTACCATGAGAGGAATGCCTGAATCATCTTCCTCTGTGGTTTGCTAAGGCCACAACACCAGGGGCAGGTGATCAAATGGCAGGTAGCCGAGTTCGTGACAGAGGCAGTCCCTGCTCCCTTTACTAGGGTACCCACATGGAAACTGAGCTGAAAATTGCCTACATCTGAACAGGGCGTCTAGGTCCTCTATATGCACGGTCCTTGGTTGTTGCAGTAGTATCTGCAGGCCCCCTTGGGTCCAGAATTTTTTGGCTTTGTATGGTTTCTTTGTGGAGCTCCTGTCCCATCTGGGTTCTTCTATCCTTCCCTTCTCCCATGAGACTACTTGTGCTCTGCCCAAAATTTGGCTGTGTGTCTCAGAATCTGCTTTGATCCCCTGTTGGGTGGAGCTTTTCAGGACCCTCTATAATAGGCCCCTATCCTGTTTCCTCTCCTTCACCACTTCAGTTGTCTATCCTGTTAGCCATTTTGAATGAGATTTAAACATCATCCCTAGGGTCCTCCTTAGAGTTTAGCTTCTTTAGGTCTGTAGATTTTAGTACAGCTACCTTATATTATACTGCTAATATCTTCTTATAAGTTAGTGTATACCATGCCTGCTTTTCTGTTTCTGTATTACCTCACTCAGGATGATCTTTTCTAGTTTCATTCACATGTTTGCAAATTTCATGATTTCCTTGTTTGTATAGCTGAGTATTATTCCATTGTGTAAATGTGCCACAATTTATGTATCATTTTTCTGTTGAGGGACATCTAGGTGGTTTCCTGATTTTGGTTATTACAAATAAAGCTGTTATGAACATACTTTAGCAAATGTCCTTATTGAATGATGGGTCATCTTTTCGGTAGATGCCTAGGAGTGGTATAGCTGGATCTTGAGGTAGTGCTATTCCCATTTTTTTGTAAAAGGGCCAGATTGATTTCCAAAGTGCTTCTACAAAATTAGAACTCTATCAACAATGAAGGAGGGTTGCCCTTTTCCACATCCATGCCAGTATGTGGTATTTCTTGAGAGTTTGATCTTAGCTATTCTGACCAGTGTGAGATACAATCTCAAAATCTTTTTGATTTGCATTTTCCTGATGACTAAGGAAGTTGAACATTTCTTTAAGTGCTTTTCAGCCATTTAGATTCCTCTGTTGATAGCTTTCTGTTTAGCTCTGTGTCCTGTTTTTTAACTGGGTTGTTTTGGTTATTGTTGTTTGATTTCTTGAGCTGATAACATGTTTTGGATATTAGCCCTTTGACGAATGTTGGATTGGTGAGGATCTTTTCCCAATCTGAAGACTGTTGTTTTCTTCTATTGACAGTGTCCTTTGCCTTGCAGAAGCTCTTTAGTTTCTAGAGATCCCATTTATTTTTTGTTGATCTTAGAGCCTGAGATGTTCTATTCAGGAAGTTGTCTCCTGTGCTAATGAATTTCAGGCACTCCCCCTCTATTTTTGTAACAGATTTAATGTATCTGCTTTTATGTCAAGGTCTTTGATTAACTTGGATTTGAGTTTTGTGCAGGGAGATAATTATGGATTTTTTTGCACTTTTCTATGTAGACATCCAGTTAGACCAGCACCATTTTTCAAAGATGCTGTCTTTTTTCAATTGTGTAATTTTAGCTCCTTTGTCAAAAATAAAGTGACCTTAGGTATGTTGGTTTATTTCTGGGTCTTTGATTAGATTTCATTAATCAGCCAATATATTTCTATACCAACACCATGCAGTTTTTGTTACTACTCTGAAGTATAGCTTGAAGTCATGAATGGAGATACCTCCAGAAGTTCTTTGATAATTTTAGCTATTCTGTTTTGTTTTGTTTTTGTTTGTTTTTTTTTTTTTCCATATGAAGTTCAGAATTGTTTTTTAAAGGCCTGTAAAGAACAGTGTTGGTATTTTGATGGGCGTTGTATTAAATCTGTAGATTGGTCTTGGTAAGATCGTCATTTTTACTATGTTGATCTTACCAATCCATGAGCATGGGGCATCTTTCCATCTTCTTTAATTTCTTTCTTCAGAAACTTGTCATACAGGTCTTTCACTTGCTTGATTAGAGTTACATCAAGGTGCTTTGTTTGTGGCTATTGTGAAGGGTATAGTTTTCCTAATTTCTTTGTCAGCTCTTTTGTAGTTTGTGTAGAAAAGGACTCTTTAAAAAATAATGATATTATTTCAAATCACTTTGCTAAACCTGTTTATCGGCTGTAGGTGCTGGCTGGTGAAATTTTTGGGGTCACTTAAATACACTACCATATCATCTGCAAATAGCAATACTTTGACTTCTTCCTTCCTCATTTTTATCCCCTTGACCTCTTTTAGTTTTCTTATTGCTCTAGCTAGAATTTCTAGTACTATACTGAAGAGTTATGTATAGAGTGGGTAGCCTTGTCTTACCCCTGATTTTAGCAGAATTGCTTTGAGTTTTCTTTTAATTTGATGTTAGAAATTAGATTGCTGTATATTGCCTTTATTATGTTTAGGTATGACCCTTTAATTCGTGATATCTCTAAGACTTTCATCATGAAGGGGTGATGGATTATTTCAAAGGCGTTTTCTGCTTCTAATGAGAAGATCATGTGAATTTTTTCTTTAAATTGGTTTATATGGTGGGTTATGTTGATCGATTTTCTTATCTTCAAACATCCCTGCATCCCTGGGATGAAGCCTTGTATTTGACTTGTTCTTGGATTCAGTTTGCCAGCATTTTATTGAGTATTTTTGCATCGATGTTCATGAATGAAACTGGTCTGAAATTCACTGTCTTTGTTGAGTCTTTGTATGGTTTAGGTATCAGGATATCTGTGTCTACATAGAGTGAGCTTGGCAATGTTCCTTCAGTTTCTATTTTGTGGAATAATTTAAGGCTTATTGTTACTAGCTTTTCTTTGAATGTCTGGTAGAACTGTGGGCTAAAGCCATCTGGACCCGAGCTTTTATTGATTGGGAGACTGTTGATGACTGCTTCTATTTCCTTGGTAGTTACAGGACTGCTTAAATTTTTACCTGATCTTGATTTAACTTTAACAAGTGAAATTGATCCAGAAAATTGGCCATTTCCTTTAGATTTTCTAATTTTGTCAAATATGGGCTTTGAAGTAAGACCTAAATATTTTTTTTTATTTTATCAATGTTTGTTGTTGTGTTCTCCTTTTCATTTCTGATTTTGTTAATTTGGATACTATCCCTCTGCTTTTAGTTAGTTTGGCTATGGGTTTATATGTCTGGTTGATTTTCTCATAGAACCAGCTCTTCATTTCATTGAATTTCTGTATAGTTCTTTTTGTTTCCAATTTATTGAATTCTACTATGAGTTTGATTATTTCCTGTCACTACTCCTCTTTGGAGTGTTTACTTCTTTATATTCTAGAGCTTTCAGGTGTGCTGAAAAGTTACAAGTACGGGATCTCTCCAATTTCTTCATGAAGATGCTTAGTGCTATGAACTTTCCTCTTAGCACTGCTTTCATTGTGTCCCATTAAGTTTGGGTATGTTGTGCCTTAATTTTCATTGAATGTCACAAAATCTTTGTTTATTTCTTCCCTGACCTACTAATAGTTGAGTACGGAGTTGTTCACTTTCCATGAGTTTGTAGGCTCTTTGTTGTTTCTGTTGTTGAATTCTGAGAAGATCAAGGGGGTTATTTCAATCTTTCTATATCTGTTGAGGTTTGCTTTGTGTCTGAGTAGTCAATTTTGAAGGTTTCATGAGGTGCTCAGACGAAGGTATATCCTCTTATATTCACATGACATGTTCTGTCAATATCTGTTAGGTCCATTTGATTCATGGCATCTACTAGTTTTATTATTTTCCCATTTAGTTTCTGTCTTGATGATCTGTCTGCTGGAAAGAAAGGGGTATTGAAGTCTTTCACTATTAATGTGTCAGATTTGATGTATGACTTTAGCTTTAGTAGTGTTTCTATTACAAATGAGGGTTCCTTTGTAATTATTTACTTGAAATGCTGTATGCTGGCAGAATTAGGAAACATAGACTGTCTGAAAGTGCCTTTTTAAGAATGTGTAATAATTATAGAAATGTGTAATCTTCTTCTAATCCAGTCCTCCTATCTATTCATGAGACAGGGAATAGTACATCAATGAACCATTAGGATGGTGACTGATTGATGGCTCTGTTAATGGTGGACTCTTAATTACTCTCATTTTAATTTTTAACCCATACACTGTCCAAATAGCTATCTCTCTTTGTAGTCTATCATCTCACATGCACTGCTGTTTATTTATCCATGTTCTGTGATATTTATATATGCTGAAATGTTCAATATCCTGGCCAGGTTGTTATGCCTCTAGGCTATTGCTTTAACAGGCTTATAGGGGTGTTTCTATGTTCCCCAAAGTCTACGCAAAGGAGTAGACTGTATACCTTATTACATTGCACAACTATAGACAGTCATGAGCCTTGGAATCATATCTGCTAATGATTATGGAGGTCTGTCACTTGTTGCTCTATGACCATAACCAAACATATTAGCTGCATAATATGTTACCTTGTCTTATAATGTTACGGTTTGAAATGCTAAGATTTCAAATATAGTCCTACTCCATCTGGTTGAATGAAAATAGAGAAAGAGAGGAACTTTACCACAAAGTTGATTAAGTAAAAGACATTGAAGACATTGCAATCTAGAGGGTACCTATAACCTTCAGTGAAGCAACAAACTAGAACAGGACAAGCAAGTCATAATTTATGTGAACTTCTAAAATTCTGAAGGCTTCTTTATTTGGCTCTATTTTTTGGTAATAAGAGTATGATTGCTAATTTTCTTTGTCAACTTGACTGCATTTAGACTCTCTTAGTCCTAACTCTAGGTTTGTCTTTAATCTATAAGATAATTTTTAGAGAACTTTTATTGAGATGGAAAGAGCCACTGTGCAAATAGGCAGCACCATTACATAGGTTGGGGATTCTCCAACTAAAGAAAGAGTCACCAGCATTCAATCTCTTCCTGATTACAGACATGACTAGTCACCTTCTGTTCCTGTTGCCATCCCTTCTCTACCATGGGAGAGTGCACCATCAAACTGTAGGGTAAAATAAATCTTTTCTTCCTTAATTTTTTTAAACATAAATTTTGTCAAAGCAAAGAAAAAAATAAGGAATACAGAAGGAAGTAGAGTAATAAAATGGCTGACATTAATTTCTCCTGCCGTAATATATTGCAACAACTCTATTTTCCTTTAGTCATGTGGATGAGACAAGACAGTTTGGTACTCCAGATTTTTCTATAGAAAAACTAACCCGGACTCTCTTCCCAGGTCCCACCATGAAAGCAACGACTTTAAAGCTTTCCTAAATTCTTCTTATGTGTTTCTCTAGACTCACCTCATAAACAATTTTAGTCTCACCTTAGCAATAAAACATTTATTAACTCAAGAAAACCAGCCAACTGCTGTTCCACCTTTTTCCTTGCATAGCTTCTCAGTTCTATGCTTCTCTGTTTCCATCCTTTCTGTTTACTTAGTTTGACTATAAGAGGAATCTCATGCAGTGAGCTATTCTATTACTTCGTCTCGATGAGTATTAGAACTGCCTATAGTTTCATGCACAAGGCATCCTGCTTCCATTCCCTGGCTTCTTGCTTTTGTTTTAAATTTTTGTGCTCATGTGTGCATTGCAGGGCATTTATGAGCTTATCTTAGGGAATTTTACTCACAGCAGACAAAATGATTGGTGTGTGTGAGTGTGTGTGTGTGTGTGTGTGTGTGTGTGTGTGTGTGTCAGTGCCCCATTGCATTGTATAGCTGCACTTTCTTGTGTGTGACCTGAAAAATGAAGTTTCTATACACACCCCACTCCAAGTACACAAATGGCTTATTATGTATTTACTGAATGTTACTGAGGTAAATTAAAAAAAAAAAAATCTCCATCAAAGGGAACACAAACAAAAGAAAAGCCCTGAAATATTAATCTAGAATTTAGGTTTTTCTTCTACATGGTCCATTTCAAAATAGTTTAGAAAAACTGCAAGCTGTCATCTTGAAACTATTGTCAGTTGCATTGTAGGGCATAAAACACTGACTGCTGTAAGAGCACTTGAGAAAGAATTGGCAAGCTGTGACACACTGCTGAATTTTATGAAGCATTTTTAATATAAAAAGTACTCTGAAGAACTTTAGCAATTTACATGTGATGAAATCATAAGTGTAAAAATGCCACCAAAAGTATGAAGACAGCAAGGACAGAAGATGAGATGAAGAGGGCATAGGTAACTGCCTTGATATTTCAAATTAAAAAAAAAAATAAGCTAGAGAAGAAATAAATGAGTCAATTTATTTCATTCAGTGTCTTAGAGGGTTAGAGTTGAGCACAAATACTTCAATGACTGATGACTCGGGTATGAAGACATTTGCAAGCACAAAGAAAGACAGAAGTAGAGAGGTATGATTATAAAAGAGAACAAATAATTTTGGGATGCAGAAGAGTTGATTGAATTTAATCTTATGTTAATTCTTTTCCAAGTTTAATACCATATTTTTGGAAATCAATGTAAAAAGAAAAAATATATTTTCAAAGTTGTTACATGAAAAAACAAGATAGGGAGATTTTTATACAATTCATAAAACAGAAAATAAGCTATGTTCTTCCCCAACTTCTCTAGCATAACATGTGGTCTGGCCTGTTTTTTACTGCAATCAACTTTGTTTATTCTGGTCTCTAATAATTGAGGCTATATAATAATTATGAGGATATCTAATAAAGATATGCTCTGACTTTATAGGAGGGGATGTTTTGAAGTTATGTCAATTAACTTTTATTTGTGTTGAAAATGATCACTCATTAGTGTCATTCTATACTTGGCAGGGCCCTGGATTTTGCCAGGTGGCTTGGAACTTTGCCTCCGGATGGAGAACAGGGGTTCCATTTCTCTCAGAGATAGCTAGAGTACTATAGGGTAAACCCGGGTCCCTAAGCCAAGCTGGGGTGTGGGAAAGGTTTTCCACAGAGTGTTAAATTTTACCTCTTTTAGCATGAAATTGCCGCTGGTTATGGAAGCTCAGGCATTCCAAATTCTATGGCAATACCAAAGTGTTACAGATCTATCTTTTTAATTATTTATTTATTTTTTATTAATTACAGCTTATTCACTTTGTATCCCAGCTCTAGCCCCCTCCCTCATTCCCTCCCAATCTCACCCTCCCTTTCTCTTCTACTGTCATTCCCCTCCCCTAGTCCACTGACAGGGGAGATCCTCCTGTCCTTCCATCTGATCCAAGACTATGAGGTCTCATCAGTACTAGCTTCATTTTCCTCCTCTGTGGCCTGGTAAGGCTGCACCCTCCTCATGGTTAGGTGATCAAAGAGCAGACCACTGAGTTCATGTCAGAGACAGTCCCTGTCCCCCTTACTAGGGTACCCACTTGGACACAGAGCTTCACATATATGCAAGGGTTCTATGTAACCACCGTGAATGGTCCTTGGCTGGAGTATCTGTCTCAGAAAATAACCCTGGGCCCAGATTTCTTTCTTTCTTTTCTTTTTTTCTTTCCTTTTGGAGCTCCTGTCCCTCCAGATCTTTCTAACTCCCCCTTCTTTCATAAGATTCCCTGTATTCAGCCCAAAGTTTGGCTATGAGCCTCAGCATCTGCTTTGATATACTGCAGGGTAGAGGCTTTCAGAGCCCCTCTGTGGTAGGCTCCTGTACTGTTCCTTGTCAGAGGTGTGGATAGAAGCACATGTCTGGTGGCTCAGACCTGGCAAGACCTGGAGGGACTCAGCCCAGCAGAGGATAAATGACAAATCTCAGATAGTCTTGAAAGGAGAAGGCCTCTACCTTCATCACTATGAAATCAAGGGAAATATAATCTCTGGACAGGGGTTGGAATTTGAGGGTGAATGTGTTTGATTCACTGTGGTCAGGGAGTCAGGGTGAGGGGAAATTTTCCAAGTACAGTTAAAGGTTACTGTTTAAGGCTAAGGCTTCCACAGCAAGGTGGGGCATTTCTAGGAATTCCTAGATGCTAGCTAGATCAATTTCCTTATCAGGGAAATACCTGGCCTGTAATCTGCCCTGAGGGCTATGGAACACTCCTTATAAGACCTAGAGTCACACAGATTAGGGGAATTTTTTAGAATCCTGTTGAGAAAAGGGAGTCTATCAACATTGCCTGAGTACAAATAAATGGCTATCTGGAGATGATCTGCTTCAACCTTATTCAGCAGAGTTCCTGAGAGTTAGGAGTCACCAAGTGCATTGCTGGGAATCAGATGTGGGTCTTCAGAAAAGGCAGCCAGGGCTTGATGCATCCTCTCACCAAGTTATCAGGAAACACTGAAATCATCTTAGTTTAGAGCACAGTAAAAAAATAAGTTATTCTCCAGAGCTGGAGAGATGACTGTTTGGATAAAGGTCCTTGTTTCCAAATATGATAACCTGAGTGTGATCCCTAGAATCCACATTGTGGAAGGAAATAACCAATTCCCTGAAGTCACTCTATGATTTTTATGGGGTTGCTATGGTTTTTATGCAAATGCTTGTTTTCACAAATTACTAACTAAATAAATGTAATAAACACTTCAGGCTTTGGCCAAGATTATAGTTACTCTCAACAAACTGATAGCAACTCCCCATTGCTGGAGACAATACCTATGCTACACATTGACCTTGGAGGTGTTGAACCTTCACCCTCCACATTCCAGCATCTTTGATACAGGAACTTACCTTATATACTCTCAAAAGATAAACATGAAAACCAGACATGCCACAAACACTTTATCTATAATGCAAGATATGCTAGGGCAATGCTAGAACAAGTTCTTTGGAGTGACCAACCAATATCTAATTTGATTTAAACCCCAAGCGACAAGATGGAACCCTTACTAAGAACCTAAAATTAGATAGCCCAAAGACCTACAGACCAAACCAAGTAATACTGTTCTTAAAACTAAAGAAAACAAAATGTAGCTAGGAAAAAAAAAAAGACTCTTAATGAATTTGTTATATTCAAAGATCAGTGCTTTATTCATCCATCATTGGAGATGCTTCACCCCCATCTGCAGAGGCTACACATGCAGAGGGAACAAATACAGAAAGCACAACCAGACATTAAACAGAGAGATAGAGACCCAGGAACATTCAGTTTTAATTGGATATCCCCATCAAATCCCTTCCTCAGAGCTCAGGGAATCCCATTGAAGAGAATAGGTAAACCGTGTAAGAGCCACAAGTAACTGAGGAAACCAAGAAAGCAAGGTCCTCTAAACCAACATGAGTAAAACTCATACGAACTCACAGAAACTAAAGCAGCATGCACAGGACATGCACAGATCTGCACGCTGTCTTCTGCACATGTGTTATGTCTTCCACATTAGTTTTTTTTTTTTAATTAAATTTTTATAATCTCATTCAATATGTCCAATACCATAAGATACAGACAAAAGGATCATATCCAAAGCAGCCATTTCACCTAAAATACAATCTATATTTATGACACAAAACTTTTTTTTTTTTGCTTGTGTCATTCACTTTATTTCTTTAGTGATTGTACCTGAAATTTTGTTCACTTAAAAATATGACATCTTGGGGGCAGTGGTCTCCTGAACCTACTCAGACCTCGGACACTACCACTGCTATTTCTAGAACTGACGCAGGATGTTCCAACGAGGGGGTTAAGGCTTCTCATAATATTTCCTATAAGCCCACACCTGTTTGTCTATATCCCCCATTTTTATTCATTATTAGTCAGATAGAGCCAAGTAATTGTGGTGATGATACTTGCTTTTTTGCCCAATGCTGGAATGCTAGTAAATTTAGGTATGCCCTGGTTACTCGCATGCCTCACTGAGTGCCTGTGCCCGTTGATGCCCCTCACGCTATGACTCTCTTCAGACAGAAAAGGGATCTTGGAACTACAGCCACCATTGTTACTACCATCTCATTGGCGGCTGTTGGAGCTACCACCGGGGCATTAGCCATGAGTCATACTGGGCAGACTGCTCAGACCCTGAACAATCATTTAGCCAATGTAGCTCATGACTTAGTTGTACATAAAGGAATTAATGCTCAACTAAAAGGAAGCTTGATGGTGTTCAATCAGAGGATTGACCTCGTACAGGAGCAAATTGATACCCTATGGCAAATCGCTCAACTTGGCTGTCAATGAAAATATGCTGGACTTTGAGTCACTAGCATATAACATGAGAATTTTTCCTGTGCTGCAATTCTGTCTAAACAATTGTCGAGCTATATTTTAGATAATTGGACTGGAGAATTCGATACTACGATGGAGCAGCTGAGAGTGGCCATTGTCACAGTAAATTCTACCAGAGTGGACGCAGGACTAGCCACAGGATTATCATCATGGATTGCTGCAGCCATGAATCATCTGAAGGAATGGGCGGGCATGGGAGCGTTAGCAGGCCTTCTGGTGTTGGTCTCCTTGGTTTGCCTGTGGTATATATGCAAGATTAGAGTCTCACAACAGTGTGATGCAGCCTTGATCATTCAGGCTTTACAGCCATTGAAGCAGGACATTCTCCCCAAGCATGGTTGGATACCATAAAAATCTAAAATGTTATGCTCTGCACTCTAATGCTAAGCACTGCACTCAGGGTCAGCCGCTTTGGACCCAGAGAAGAGCATGTCTGGTTGCATGCGGTTGATGCCCCAGGTCCCGCCTCTGAGAAAAAGGTATCAGACGGGTCTGATGCTCTTTGGGTGGATGACACCTAAATGAACATCAGTACAAAGTCCCAATTTATTTCTAATATCAGAGATCAGACCTCTACTCTTGCCTGATGCATCTAAAACAAAAAGGGGGAACTGTAGAGAGCTGCGGAATGCTATGCCTTAAAGATGGAGCTGGTTTCTGCCTTCCACCTTCCCGATGGTGAGTGCTCTCTGTCACAAACAATTCCACATTTGGCTAAGGCTGAGGATCTGGCTTGCTTCCATGTATGTGGACCTATCTGCATTGCCCATGTGGCATGCCTGGGTTGGCTACCCAGAGGCTATTTAAGCTGTGGGCTGGCTTTCCCCAGGGTCCGATGATTGTTCAAGGTTCCTGAATAAAGTGCATTGAAAAAAAAAAAAAGTGTAAGTATAAACCGTTAAAAAAAATATGACATCTTGGAAAATTCTATGTATGTTATATAATTATATATAATATGTATTTATATACACACATAAAAGTTATATTACAACTCATAAAGTCACATGCAACTAATAGGCCTATTATGGTAATAAGATACAACTTTTCATTACTTCTAATTTTTTGAGATTATGTTTAACATCATTTCCTTCTTCCCTCTTCTCCCTTTAAACCATTCCATATACCACTCTTTCCTTTTTTTTTAAATTAAAGGCCTCTTTTTTTTTATCAGTTACATTTTATTAACTCTGTATCCCAGCAGTGTCCCGATCTCTCATTCCCTCCCACTCCCTCCCTCCCTCCCTCATCTCCGCCGTGCCCCTTTCCAAGTCCACTGATAGGGGGGACCTCCTCCCCATTCATCTGATCCTGTTTTATCAGGTATCTTCAGGACTGGCTGCAAAGCCTTCCTCTGTGGCCTAACAGGACTGCTCCTCCCTTCGGGGGTGGGGAGACCAAAGAGCCAGTCTTTGAGTTCCTGTTAGAAATAGTCCTTGTTCCCCTCACTTTGGGAAACCAATTGGTTACTGAGCTACCACAGGCTACATCCGAGTGGAGGTTCTAGGTTATATCCATATATGGTCCTTGGTTGAATGTCAGTCTCAGAAAAGACCCTGTCCCCAGATATATTTGGTCCTTGTGGAGCTCCTATCCTTTCCCCATCAGACTAACTCCCCTTCTTTCTTATGATTCCCTGTACTCTGCCAAAGGTTTGGTCATGAGTCTTTGCTTTGAAAACACTGCTAGTTAGAGTCTTTCAGATGCGCTCAGTAGACTCCTGTCATACATTCAATGCACATCCCATCTGTCTTTCTAAACAAGGATTGATCATCTTACCCCATGTCCACTCAATTGATTATCTTTTTTAGGTGTATAGATTTCATTATGTTTATCATATCTTATAGGTCTATATAAGTGAGTATATCCCATGTTTGTCTTTCTCCTTCTGGGATATTTCACTCAGAATGATCTTTTCTAGATCGCACTATTTGCCTGCAAATTTCATGATTTCCTCCTTTTTGATTGCTGAGTAGTATTCCATTGTGTAAAAATACCACAATTTCTGTACCAATTCCTCCGTTGATGGACATCTGGGTTGTTTCCAGGTTCTGGCTATTACAAATAAAGCTGCTATAAACATGGTTGAGCAAGTGTCCTTTTTGTACACTTGAACAAACTTTGGGTATATACCTAGCAGTGGTATAGCTGGGTCTGGAGGAAGCACTATTCCTAGTTGTCTCAGAAAGCGCCAGATGGCTTTCCAGAGTGGTTGTACCAGTTTACATTCCCACCAGCAGTGGAGGAGGGTTCCCCTTTCTCCACAACCTCTCCAGCATGTGTTATCGCTTGAGTTTTTCATCTTGGCCATTCTGATGGGTGTAAGGTGATATCTCAGGGTCGTTTTGATTTGCATTTCCCTGATGGCTAATGAGGATGAGCATTTCTTTAAGTGTTTTTCTGCCATTCGATATTCCTCTGTCGAGAATTCTCTGTTTAGCTCTGTTCCCCATTTTTTAATTGGATTACTTGGTTTGCTGCTTTTCAGCTTCTTTAGTTCTTTGTATATACTGGATATTAGTCCTCTGTCAGATAAAGGGTTAGTGAAGATTCTTTCCCAATCTGTAGGCAGTCGTTTTGTTTTTATAACGGTATCCTTTGCTTTACAGAAACTTTTCAGTTTCATGAGGTCCCATTTATTGATTGTTGCTCTTAGAGCCTGTGCTGTTGGTGTTCTGTTCAGGAAGTTGTCTCCTGTGCCAATGAGTTCTAGGCTGTTCCCCACTTTTTTTTTTTCCAATTGATTTAGGGTATCTGGTTTTATGTTGAGGTCCTTGATCCACTTTGACTTTAGTTTTGTTCAGGGTGATAAATATGGATCTATTTTCATTTTTCTGCATGTGGACATCCAGTTGGTCCAGCACCATTTTTTGAAGATGCTGTCTTTTTTCCATTGAATGGTTTTGGCTTCTTTGTCAAAATTTTTTTTCTTTTTTTTTTCATGTGACACCTGAATGTGCAATCTCTCTCTCTCTCTCTCTCTCTCTCTCTCTCTCTCTCTCTCTCTCTCTCTCTCTTGGTTTGTCTTGTTCAACTGTGGTGGGATAGTTTCTGTTTTATTTTATTTTGTTACATTTTAAATGATTGGATGAATGAGTGATTGAGTGGGTAAATGAACGAAGGTAGCCCTAGCCATTAGGTTTATAAACTGAACTTTGACTTATACCTCCTGTTAGAGGAAAAAATGCATTTTCTCCAATTGAGTGACAATGGGTACATCAGCCACACCAAGATAAACCTCAAGTTGAGGTGTAGTTGACTAACATAACGAGCTCCACACTTGTTTGGTGTTTTATTTTCTTCTGGGGTATGGTTTTACTTTGTTTTCTTGGTTTTGTAGGTTTTGTTTTGTTTTCGAAAGAACTCAAAGTTGGGTGGTTATAGAGGGGTAGAAAATGTAGAAGGATATGGAAAAGGAGAAGGTGATTAATTTTTAATTAAATAAATGTTGTAAATAAATAAAATTCTTGATACTACTAAGCTAAAGAGATTCTTCAGCAGGTAAAGTGCCAGACTAAATATGTGAGGAGTCAATTTCAGATCCCAGAATGCACATAAGGCCAGTCATGAAAGTTTTCACTTATAATCTTATTGCTTCTAACATGATGTAGAAAGCAGAGTCAGGAGATCCTCCAGAAGGCTATGGGCCAGCTCACCACCCATATGCAGTGGTGGACAAGACAAAATCCTGTGTCAAACAAGATGGAAGTGTGGACAGCGCCCAAATCTTTGAATTCCACATGCATGCTGAAACTTGCCCACACCTATACCTACACACAGAAACACTCTCACATGGTATAAATAAGAGTAATTATCTGTGGGAAGACATGGAAAGCCGCAGTGTAATAATGATCATGGAATGCAGCCACAGCATCTCTCTCTCCCCCCACCCCCTTTTTCTTTTCTTTTTTAGCTGCAGTTCACTTTAGTTTTCTGGATCATGTCTATCTACATGTTGCAATGAGACTCCACAAAGAACTTTATATTACATTCCACAAACTAGTTTCAGTTAAAAAACAAAACTGCATGTTTTCATAT
This sequence comes from Meriones unguiculatus, assembly GCF_030254825.1. Classification (NCBI taxonomy): domain Eukaryota; kingdom Metazoa; phylum Chordata; class Mammalia; order Rodentia; family Muridae; genus Meriones; species Meriones unguiculatus. The sequence goes on from NC_083353.1 coordinate 9,553,978, forward strand.
ACAGCAGAGTCCTGAAAGATACACCCAGCATAGCAAGTGGCAGCAGGGAGCATTGTCCGAATGCATAATGCAAAATCTAAATTTACTGGCTAGCTTTTTCTGTTTTTCTTTTATAATTAATGAACACTGGAAGATTCTGTTTTTAAGAAGTCGGATTCACACCATAATGATATTGAAGTAGTCAGTTTCAGACACGGCATTGTTATGCACAATGAGAGGTGTTTAAGCACTAAAGTGTTGGAGACACTAACAGCAAAAAGTTTTAGTTTAAGATTCAGGTGAATCTGAGTATTTTTTGGAATCTACTCTTGTACAATGCTTCACAAATTGCATTAATTGCTAAGTTGATTCTTAGTGTAACTGGATTTGTAACTCTAGGGAGCCTTCCTACTGAAAGTCCTAGGCTAAGAATCATTTCCTGATATGGTTAAGGCTTTTTGGAGGTATTGTCCCAATCAAGAAACAGAATGTTCTAGGCCCAGAAGCCACAAATTAAAGTAGGCAAAAACTTCATCAACTACATACATAGAATTTAAAAATGAAAATTGATAACAGACAGCAAAACATATGAATCATGAGACTGTGCTTTTTGTTGTTATATATTTCATAGTAAGTATTGAGTGGAATATTGGCTAGAACAAAATCATGGGAATGTTAATGCTTCACATTCTATATTCTATCTTTCTCCTGCACTCCCTCCTTCCTTCCTTCTCCTCACAAGTAGTTATTATGTGACTATCAGGTGCCAGGTGATAACTCCTGAACCAAGATTAAAGTGGTGAGAAAGACAAACTGAACCTACATGCTCTTGCCGCTTATATTCTGAAGAATAAATCAGACAGAAAACACGTAAATTAGTCAAACAAACAGAAAAATTAAAAAAAAAAACATATTGTCTCTTAAATGGCATTTGTCTATTTTTTTTAGAGACTGTTAAAGAAATGGAGGAAATAGAATCTGTTTTACAGAAAGTTTCAGAAAAAAAAAAAAAAAAAACCTGATGAAAGCTGTGGTAATAATCACCCTGACTTTTCAGAAGTGGCATTTCTTGACATGATATAAAGGACACGACCTACACAAAGACTTTATCAACTTGGCTAAATTCTCAGTATCTCCATAGTTAAAATTATTCCATCCTCTTCACAGCTCTCTGGAGTATGCATATATATTTTGCTGTTTGACAGTCACAGACTCTAAGTGATATTCCAAGGCTGTCAAGTAAGCTAATTTTTAATCTGCAAAATTCAGAATCAAGGTCTGTATTATTAATCAGTTTTTTGTCCTAGTGAAAGCAATCCAAATACTAAAACAGAAGGTGAGGCATGCTAAATACATTACATCAATATAAGTTTATAGTATTGGAACAAAAAACCCTTAAATGTTGCTGGGATGTCACAGCTAAGAAGGAAAGGTGAAGATCAGATTAAGAAAGAGATTTTTGGAGAAACAGTCATGATGAGATAGGGTGCTAGGTATTTGGGGTTTTATTTTGAGAACTTTGTGAAACCTTGCCCACACATAGGTACACAGGCAATGTTAATTAACTGTTTCAAAAGCCAGCTTGGATATTTCTTGGCCGATGAACTTAAGGTGAGCATGCTTGAGGCTGACATCAGAAGACTCCTATTGTAGTCCTGAGATAGTCACTGAAATGTTGGTCTGGTCTAGCAGTATCAGAAGCTGTGGTATATAAAGAGATTAAGAATAGATGAAATAGATTCATAAATACAAAGATCATACATGAGGGGAAAGCCTGTAAAACCAAATCCTAGATGTGCAAATTTAGTATATTTACTCTATCAATTAAACTTCAAGACAATATAGTAAATTGATGCACTACCTCTTTAAAAGGCTTATTTACACAAGTTCTATCACAAATATTAATACTTACACATTCTTTTGTAATTTTTATAAAGAATTCCATACATTAATACCGTATTCACATTCCTACTTGTATTTTAACAATTTTAATGTGTCCTCTGTCCTCTGAATTTCCTCCAGAATTTTTGTCATCTCTAATCATTATATGCGCACACACAGCACACACACACAGCCTAACAAACACATTTAGTGCTGCTTGTGTGTGTGTATATTTAGGGTTGAACACTTAGAACAGCTTATCAGGGTGCTGATCCCTGGAGAAACGATCTTTTTCTCTTTGAGCAGGAACTGTTTTCCTATAATTTTCCCTTAGAGGTGAGATCTTGTGAGGTTCCCCATGTCTGCCCATACATAAAATGAGAGTTTTTAACAACTTAATATATTTGAAATCACTACTTTTGTTATTCTTTATAATGCTATACATTTAATAAAATTGTATTAATTGAATTTCTTATTGTGGAAGAAGTTACTAATATTTGGTAATTAATAAGTTTTACCTTTCTTTTATATTTTTCTGTTAACGTTTCCTTTCCTAAGGAGTTTCTACTGTAAAAGTCCAGCAATCTGGAAACTCTTTATATGATTTTACACATGGGTTCTTTGCTCTTCTGCTTAGGTTCTGAACTCTTAAGCACAAATAAGTAGGCCTTGCAGTGCATCTGCCCTTTGCATCACTGTTGTTTTTTAGACATGTGTTATGAATATGCTATGGGTTCAATATCAGAATGGAAAATCATCTAGCATGAGCATGTCCTTACAGGTTTCACATCTCGTAGGTGAGTCATGAATGTTGGAAAGGAAGCGATGCATTGCATAACTCTCCTTGGGTTGAGTTGACGTGTCTCAGTAAGGTGCTGCACTCTAAAGCAATTGATTTTTTTCTTATTTTTAGTGCAGAATTACACCTAAATATCTGTTTTCTTTGGCCATCTAGTTTTTTTTAATTTTTATTTTTTTATTATTAGTTACAGTTTGTTAATTTTGTATCCCTGCTGTATCCTGCTCCCTCTTCCCCTCCTAATCCCACCCTCCCACCCTCTTCTACTCCCTGCCTCTTTCCAAACCCACTGATAGGGGGGGACCTCCTCCCATTTCATCTGACCCTGGTTTATCAGGTGTCTTCAGGACTGGCTGCAAAGTCCTCCTCTGTGTCCTAGCAGGGCTGCTCCTCCATCGGGGGTGGGGGGTCAGAGGCCATCTAGTTCTTAATTTGGGGTAAATGGCTATGAAAGTAAACAGACATAACACCCGTATAATCACAACTTTCCAAAGACAGGAAAAGGCAGGCAAAAGTTTAATTTAAGGAAATGATGAATGGGGACTAGAAAGGCTAGTAAAACAAGGGATTTAATAGACACTGTTAAGGATGAGCAGTCTAAATAAAGCTGTTAATTTGTTTTCTGTTCTAGGTCTTTATTTTCTTTTCAATATTTAATGTGAGTTTATTGAATAACTTGAAGAGACAGAAAAATATGTTATAACGTAGTATTTCATGAAAGAATGTTTAAATCACTTATAATCAAATTGGTACTGAAAATATTTTTGAATAGCTCTATCTGTAAATCAAGCATATAAGGTGGTACATTAACAGTGAACTGTAAATAAATATTTATATACATTTAGATGTATGTACGTTAAATGTGTATTTTCCTTACTATAAAATTACAATACGTTAATGTAATCACAAGTAATAATTATTCATATTATAAAATATAATGAAGTTATATTTATATAATAAAATAATAAGCATGATGCAATATATTACTATAAAACTCTTACTACAAAGAAGAAGTTTTAGAAAGTTAATGTCTGAATTTTTCTTACAGTTGTATCAAATTATATTAAGATGATTTGGTGAAAGACATCAGCATAGACCAGCATTAATAAGAATGATCAGACTGTGGTCACAGCATAACATCAGTAAAAAATTTATAGGCATGAAACAACAACACAGTTCATTAGTCTGCATACTTAGCAAGTTGATTTAAAAATTTAGACCTTCTGTCTTTGATCCATAGTAGCGTCTTCATTCTGGGTGTTCAAAGGAAGCCAGACCTTGTTGCATCTTCTAGCTGGATAATAACCAAAAGCTGAACCCCACATCTGTTCTCAAAACAATGAGTTCCATACTTACCTTCACCTTGTTCCTGTGAGTAAAAGTCTGCTACTTATTTTCAAAGAAAAGGTATTCTTTATATAAATACATGGCAAGAGATGAATATATGAGACTTATCTTACAGTTATTCATATCCATTAAGCCAATATATTTTTTTAAATACCATTATGAAAATTCAGGAATATAAAGCAAAATGTATTCAGTATTATCAAAATATATTATAAAATAAACATTGAATTTTTTAAAAATATTTTTGGGACTTTTTTTCTTTAATCTCATGGACAAATAGAGACAGGTTAGTGAACTGACTTAAGTGCATATGGGTTCAGGCACAGCATTTGTTTCATCGTGCCACAGCTCTGTCCTTGTAAAAATAGCTGCTATATTTTTGGAAGGGTGGGGGAACTCCTAAGTCTCAACATTCCATTTTTTTTATTAATTATACTTTATTCAATTTGTATCCCTCCATAAACTCCTCCCCCCTCCCCTCCCGATCCCACCCTCCCACTCCCTTCTTCAGGCATGCCCCTCCCTAAGTCCACTGATAGGGGAGGTCCTCATCTCCTTCCTTCTGATCTTAGTCTATCAGATCTCATCAGGAGTGGCTGCATTGTCTTCCTCTGTGACCTGGTAAGGCTGCTCCCCCCTCAAGGGGAGGTGATCAAAGAGCAGGCCAATCAGTTCATGTCAGAAGCAGTCCCTGTTCCCCTTACTATGGAACCCACTTGGACACTGAACTGCCATGGGCTACATCTGTGCAGGGGTTCTAGGTTATCTCCATGCATGGTACTTGGTTGAAGTATGAGTCTCAGGAAAGACCCCTGTGTTCAAAGTTTTTGGTTCTGTTGCTCTCCTTGTGGACCTCCTGTCCTCTCCAGATCTTACTATTTCCCACTTCTTTCCCTGCATTTTGCCCAAAGTTTGGCTATGAGTCTCAGTATTTGTTTTGATAGTCTGCAGAGCAGAGCCTTTCAGAGGCTTTCTGTGGGAGGCTCCTAACTTGTTTCCTGTTTTCTTTTTCATCTGATCACCTTACACCCATCAGAATGACCAAAATCAAAAACTCAAGTGACAACACGTGCTGGAGAGGTTGTGGAGGAAGGGGAACACGCCTCCAGTGTTGGTGGGAATGTAAACTTGTACAACCACTTTGGAAATCAATCTGGCCTTTTCACAGACAACTAGGAATAGTGCTTCCTCAAAATCCAGCTATACCATTCCTAGGCATATATCCAAAAGAGGCTCAAGTACACAAAAAGGACATTTGCTCAACCATGTTTTTATAATAGGCAGAAGCTGGAAACAACTCAGATGCCTCTCAACTGAAGAATGGATACAGAAATTGTGGTATGTCTACACAATGGAATATTGCTCAACAATAAAAAACAAGGAAATCATGAAATTTGCAGGTGAATGGTGCGAACTGGAAAGGATCATCCTGAGTGAGCTATCCCAGAAGCAGAAGGACACACTTATTCACTTTATATCCTGACTGTACCTCCCCATCTCTTCCAAATCTCACCCTCCCTCCCCCTTCTCCCCTTTTGCTTCTCCCTAGTCCACTAGAAAAGATCATCCTAAGTGAGGTAACCCAGAAGTAGAAATACAAACATGATATATGCTCCCTTATAAGTGGATATTAGCTGTATAATATAGGATAGACATACTAAAATATATAGTCCTAAAGAAGCTAAACAACAAGGAGGGCCCTAGGGAAGAGGCCTAAGCCTCATTCACAAGGACAAATACGATAGACATCAGAAATAGAAGAAGACAGGGAACAGAACAGGAACCTTCCATAGGGGACCTCTAAAGTTTCTGTCCATCAGGGTATGGAAGGAAATGCTGAGACTCATAGCCAAACTTGGGGCAGAGTGCAGGGAACCTTATGGAAAAAGGGGGAGTTAAAAAGACCTGGAGGGGACAGGAACTACACAAGGAGAGCAACAGAGTCAAAATACCTGGGCCCAGGTGTCCTTCAGAGACCAATACTCTAACCAAGGACCATGCTTGGAGAAGACCTAGCTCTCCTGCTCAGATGAAGCCCATGGGCTGCTCATTTTCCAAATGGGTTCCCTAGTAAGGGCTGAAGGGATTGTCTCTGAAATAAATGCAGTAGCTGGCTCTTTGATCACCTCCCATTGGGAAGTACAGTGTTGCCAGGCCACAGAGGAGGATGATGCAGCCATTCCTGATGAGACCTGATAGGCCAGGATCAGATGGAATGGAAGGAGGACCTCTCCCCTCAGTGGACCAGAATTTATCTTTCAAATCTTTGATGAAAATATGAGGTTATATTTGTCCTAAAATGTCTGTACTTTTTTTGCTTGAATTTGCATTTCACTTATTAGTATGTGTTTGGGAGTGAGCAACTCTATGGGGGTGTGTCCATGCTACTTCCTGAAGTGTGCAGAGGTCACAGAACCACTTGTAGAAGTCAGATGTCTTCCACTACTTGTAATCAGACAATGACCCATATCACTGGCCAAAAACTATTATTTTTGTTGAATATTCATGCATATATATAACTTATTTCATAGACTACTACAGAAAGCAAATTACAAACTAAACAGAAAGCAATATCACCAGAGTTCTGTACATTTGGGAGTGTTGTGATAAAGATATGAAATTCAACGATACCAACTTCTCTTTGCATAAGACCCATCTCAGTCAGCTACAGATGCTTCTAAAAACCTACTTCAGGAACCTGGAAATGAAGGAAAAGACAAAAGTCAAAAGGAAATTGAAAGACTTGGGAAAGAAATCACACAAACTGTAGATGTATAAAGCAATGCACTATAGACATTGCAAACAGTAAAAGAACTGTGAGAGAACAGAGGTATGAGAACTCCAACAGAATTCCAAGACAGACAATATGCATAGGCCTTATTTTCTCCCTGCATCTTTTTACAACCAGTGTTTCAACAGGGAGTTGTTGGGCCCCATGGACCACCCACACCCACAACTCATTGGTCACAGGAACAATATAAGACAAGCTCAGTGCAGAAAACTTCAACATTTCTAAGTTCAAGATTGCAATATTGTTGTCATTCCCAAGTGTTCATGCTTTCAGAAATGTATTTTATACATATATGAGAATGTTAAAGAACAAGTAAAATTAATAAATTAAATTAAGATCTTCTAAGCTTGAGAACAGTGGAAATGTGTTATCCATGCCCATGTGGCCAAATTATGGTGATATTAAAATAAATGCATTCAAACACCTGTGAGATTGAAGCTATCACTTTAATGTAAGGACATAATTAACTACCCAAAACAAATCTCAGCTATACCTCAATACATCAAACCTTAAGTAATTTAAATGCACTTTTTCTCTGTAAGTCCAGCTATTCAAATGGACTAAGCAAACATGTTCATTTTGTTAAAAACAAACAAACAAACAAACAAACAAAAACTAAACAAAGAAAAGAACTGAAATTCAGAGACTTGGGTGAATAAACACACACAAAAGCAATTGTTTCCATATTAAAATGACCCCAAATGAATACCTGAATATGGTAAGTATTTAAATATCTTAAGGGGAGTGGTTCATGATAGCCCACAGGGACTAAACGTATAATTGTAGGCAAGATAATTCTCTTTCAAGTTTAGTAGTATGGCTCCTTGCAACCTTACACTCTGAATTGAATGAAGGACATGAGCACTTCATTTGTGTCATCTAGAGTTCTAAAATAGTCAGAATTCAGGAGTTGAGATTCTCCTGAATGCCATTTATAAGTATTATCAATATGTTGTATGAGTTGCAGCAGTTGAGTCAAAACAATAAAAGGACTCTGTTCATTTGAGGAATAGTGGCCACGAAATTAATGTTCAAGAAAAACATGATTAAAGATGAGACCACACTGTATTTCTTTGCTTATATTCTAATAGATTAAAGGAATCCTCAAATGAAAGATCATGCTTAGAAGACATGGAAAGGTATTATCTCATCATAACTAGGCAAACTATGTAGACCTACCCCTAAGGCTGCTTCTCAGTTCATTCATGTCTGTTCCACAGAGATAAATGCATCAGGTATGCCACACAGAAATATTGGATAAAAATTTCTAAGAAATATATTTCCAAATAAAACCAACATTATATTTACATTTAAAGAAACAACTACTTGTCCTTCCAGGTTCTTCTATCCTTCCTCACACAATTTCACAAGGCTCCTTGAGCTCTACCCCTGGTTTGGCTGCAAGTCTCAGCATCTGTTTTGATATGCTGCTGGGTGGAGCCTTTCAAAGAACATTTATGCTAGGTTCCTGTCTGTAAGCATAGCAGAGAATCATTAATAATGTAGAAGTTGGCTCTCTACTGTGAGGTAGGTCTCAGGTTGGGTCAGTCATTGGTTGGGCAGTTCCTCAAGCATTGTTCTCTCATTATCGCTTTATCTTTATCTTATAGGCAGGGTAAATTTTGGGTTGAAAGTTCTGTAGGTAGGACAGGAGCTCCACAAGGAGAGAAACAGAACCAAATAATCTGGGCACAGAGGTCTTTTATGAAACTGATACTCCAACCAAGAACCACTCATGGAGATAATCTAGAACCCAAGCAAAGATGTAGCCTATGGCAGTTCAATGTCCAAGTGTGTTCCACAGTAATGGGAACAGGGACTGTTTCTGACATGAACTCAGTGGCTGGTTCTTTGATCACCTCCCTCTGATCTGATGGGGAGTAGCCTTACCAGACCACAGAGGAAGACAATGCAGCCAATCCTGATGAGCCCTGATAGGCTAGGGTAAGAGGGAAGGGGAGGAGGGTCTCCCCTCTCAGTGGACTTGGGGAGGGACTTGGAAGGAGTTGAGGGAGGGAGGGAGGATGGATTTGGCAAGGAATGAAGGAGAGAGCTATAGCTGGAATACAAAGTGAATAAACTGTAATTAATAAAAAAAATTAAAAATAGAAAAAATATTTTATCATGCAAGCCTAAAAAAAAAAGAAAAAGAGAAAATAGGCTATTTTCTAAATTTTATTCCTATTATCCACTATTCCTCAAATGAGCAGAGTTCTTTTATTGTTTTGACTCAACTGCTGCAACTCATACAACATATTGATAATACTTATAAATGGCATTCAGGAGAATCTCAACTCCTGAATTCTGACTATTTTAGAATAGGCTTCCTTTTCTTCTAAAGGAAGAAAAGAGGAATACATAGGTGGGGTTGAGAGAAGAAAAGAAAAAGATGGACTGATAGAAATGGTGTGATACTATTACAGTTTAATTAATAAAATAATTTTTAAAAATAAAAAAATATTTACACCAAATTAAACAATTAGCCAATTGTGGCTTGAAATGCACGTGTATCTCAGATTCTCAAATATTTTTTTAATTTGTTTTTTTTTTTGTTTTGTTTTGTAATTTATTATTTGTTTGTTTTTTTGTTTTGTTTTGTTTTTGTCTGTAAAATGGCCTTGGTAAAAACAGTTAAAAATGAACTTTGAAAATAAAAAAAAAATACTGTAATTTAATATTGGGGGATAATAATCCTTAGCAAAATAAAACTTAGACCTTTGGAGAATGAGGGTCAAGGTGGTAGAATTCTTCCCTACCTCACATGGAGTTTTAATAGAACTTAAATGAAGTAGCATCAAGACAGAGACTAGGTGAATATTCTAAAGGCATTAAAGGAAGAGTGAGAAAACATAGCAGTGAAGTGCTGAGATGTCCATAGCACATGGAAATCCTGAAAAGACCACTGTAGGGGAAATGAGTCACTGCTGGTCTCTCCCTTGATGTTTTGCCTTCTAGCTGAGAGTCAATATGGACATGTAATAAGATCATGTAATCTGGAACTTTGTCATGATGCCCCTCAGCATTACAGATAACCAAAGCCTTCACCATGGATGAATATATTGTTTACCTGGTCTGAAAATGAGCCGCACGATTATCAAGATTAAGCCCATGTTATGCAGACAGCTCCTGTGACCACAGTGTCTACATCACAGCACAGAAACCAGACAAGGGCTAGGTAAATCTCCTTCTTGGATATTCATCTTCTTTCTGTCATGCAGACATGTTAAACACAAAATTCAAATTCAATCTTTTTAGAGGCCAGGCCAGAAGAAAGGTTGAAGCCACTTCTAAACCAACGTTATTTCCTTCCTTCCAGGGAACTGGCAGATTATTTCTGAGGGGGGGAAAAAAAGACCCAAGCTGATACCTAGGTTTATATAGACATAAATGTATGTCTGCTTAACATTATCATCCAGTATTGATTGGCTCATCTCCAAAGAAGTCTTGGTCAGCTTTATGTCCTGTTGTTTTGCCGGTGTGGCCTTTATAAGACTGGTAAATCTTTATTGTGATCTTAAATACAGATAAGTCACGAATACAATAATAGAACACTCAGTACTTTGTAATTTAGTATTCGAGATTATGGTCTTAGTTCATGGCATAAATAGATGTAAATAATATATGATACATTGATCAGTAGTGTATTGCATAAAATGAGCAGCTTAAGAGTTATCAACATTAAGTAGTATATGAAATTGCATTAGAAGTAAATGATATACATATAAGTACAATTTAATATAGATAATCAGCAAATGAATAAATTATTAGTATGTGAAATATTGATAAGTAGCATAATATGTATGTATATATATACATATATATATACATATATATATATATGAAATGGAAACCGAGGAATTCAAGGACATGACAAAATGGCTCTTATTATTGAACATGAGAAATTATGGATGAAGAAAAATACCTTTAATCCTTTTTATTTCTCTAATGAAGAATGTGGTAGGACAGACACCAGAAGAAGAAGAAGAAAACAGGAAACAAGTTAGGAGCCTCCCACAGAGGGCCTCTGAAAGGCTCTGCCCTGCAGATTATCAAAGCAGATGTTGAGACTTATGGCCAAACTTTAGGCAGAATGCAGGAATCTTACGAAAGAAGTGGGAAATAATAGTAAGAGCTGGAGAGGACAGGAGGTCCACAAGGAGAGCAACAGAACCAAAAAATTTGAACACAGGCGTCTTTCCTGAGACTCATACTTCAACCAAGTACCATGCATGGAGATAACCTAGAACCCCTGCACAGATGTAGCCCATGGCAGTTCAGTGTCCAAGTGGGTTCCATAGTAAGGGGAACAGGGACTGCTTCTGCGATGAACTGATTGGCCTGCTCTTTGATCACCTCCCCTTGAGGGGGGAGCAGCCTTACCAGGCCACAGAGGAAGACAATGCAGCCACTCCTGAGGAGATCTGATAGACTAGAATCTGAAGGAGGGAGAGGAAAATCTCCCCTATTAGTGGACTTGGGAAGGGGCATTTGTGAAGAAGGGGAAGGGAAGGTGAGCTTGGGAAGGGAGGAGGGAGAGAACTAGAGGGGGGATACAAAGTAAATAAAGTATAATTGAAAATAAAAAGAATGTGGTACTTTTTTCTTTAATGAAAAAAATGTAATATTTTTAAATCCCTAAAACATATCCATTGCCAAATTGAAAGATTGTTTTTGAGCTTTATATCCTTAGACTTGTTATTTTTACAAGTACCTGTTTGTTTATTTGTTTTAATTTCAAATAGAATAAATCTATCAAAAGTACAGGTAAAGGTAGCCTGTTGCGCTGGAGTGATACAAAAAATAAAATAACTTTAAGATGGTATAATCCTTTATTCTATGGAGAATTTTCCTACAGAGTCATAATATAATTATTTATTACTCACAGAATATTGTGATTTCTTTAATTAAGTAAAAACATAAGCTAATCAATATATACTAAACTGAATGGGTAAGTGACCAAAAGAGACAAGATAAATTTTGAAATTTTCATGCCATGAAATACAACATTTTTTAGTTGTATTGACAAATACATTTGGATATGGGAAAAAAGCATTGGTGCACAGGTTTATTTCATGTGTGCTTTGAGAAAAGGACTTAATAGGCAAAACTTAATGTATGCCTTTTAAGCTGCATCTTATTTCTCGCTTCAGGTATCTCTCTACAGGTACCAACAGGAATCCATCAATAGCCAAACTGCCTATTAACCCAATGTTCTCTTTCTCATACCTGGTGGAATTATTAAAGAAAGCTGTTCAGATTTTTAGACCTTGCAGGTTACTGGTACTGGTAGATATAAGTTTGGTTCTTTTTCATGTCCTTTTCATTTTTCTATCAAAAAACTATCAATGGAATCTTATGAATCACACAGTTAATAGTTTTTACACTCTGTATAAATCTAAAAGCACCATGAATATGTGGATGATATCTGATATTCAAGTATTCTGGAATATGAGACAGGAAGATCATGATTTAAAATACTGGGCTAATAATTAAGACTTTTTACATTTTTTCAATTTATTTTATTTTTATTAATTACTGTTTATTCACTTTGTATCGCTCCTGTAGATCCCTCCCTCTTCCCCTCCCAATCCCATCCTTCCTCCCTCATCCTCATCTGTATCCTTCCCCCAGTCCACTGATAAGGGAGGTCCTCCTCTAGTTCCCTGATCTTAGTCTATCAGGTCTCATCAGAAGTGGCTGCATTGTCTTCCTCTGTGGCCTGGTAAGGCTGATCCCCCCTTAGGGGGAGGTAATCAAAGAGCAGGCCAAGCAGTTCCTGTCAGAGACAGTCCCTGTCCCCATTTCTGTGGATCCCACTTGAACACTGAATTGTCATAGGCTACCTCTGTGCAGGGGTTCCAGGCGATCTCCATGAGTGGTCCTTGGCTGGAATATCAGTCTCAGAAAAGACCCCTGGACCCAGACTATTTAGATATGTTGCTCTCCTTGTGGAGTGCCTGTCCTCTTCAGGTCTTACTATCTCCCACTTCTTTCATAAGATTTCCTGCACTCTGCTCAAAGTTTGACTATGAGTCTCAGCATCTGCCTTGATAACCTGCAGGGTAGAGTCTTTCAGAAGCTCCCTGTGATAGGCTCCTGTTCTGTTCCCTGTTTTCTCCCTCCTCCAATGTCCATCCTCTTTGTCTTTCTGCATAGGGATTGAGCATCTTAGCCAGAGTCCTCCTTCTTGATTTGCTTCCTTAGGTGTACAGATTTTATTATGTTCATCCTATATTTTATGTCGAATATCCACTTATGAGTGAGTATATACCAAGTGTGTTTTTCTGATACTGGGATACCTCACTCAGGATGATTTTTTCCATTTCCTAACATTTATCTGAAAATTTCATGATTTCCATTTTTTTATTGCTGAGTAATATTTAAGAAAGATATTTAAATGAAAAAATAAATTCTAAAATAAAAAATGTTTTACCAATAGAATTTAGAAACTTCTATCACTTAATAATCAAGCAAGCCACCTCAATAAGTTAAAATAATAACATTTGGTAATGTTATTTTCAAAAGAAAACACTTGTAGCTCTGCTATGCTGAATGGTGTCCACTTTCTGGTATATTTCCATGCCTAATTGGCTTAGAAAACACAACAGGATATCGTTGCTTTGTGTCACACTGCGTTCACGGGCAAGATTGTGTGTGTTACTCAGTATGTATCTCAGCATCAGAGCGTTTCATTTTCCTGCCTTCTTCCCAGGTAGCCTGTTCAGCATAACTCATACCGAAGCCACGCAGAAAAGGACACAGAAAATACCTGAGAGTCTCAGAATGGGTAGGAGTGCTAGGAAATGCTGCCTTCCTATGTTATATGGCTAATACCCACTTAAAAGCTAAACAACAAGGAGGAACCTAGGGAAGATGCTCAATTCTCATTCAGAATAGACACCTGAAGAGGAGAAAGAGATGGAACAGGATGGGGACCTACCACAAATGTCCTTTAAAAGACTCTCCCCAGCAAGGGATTAAAGCAGGTGAAGAGACTCACAGTAAAATTTGGACAGAGCATAGGGAATCTTATGGAAGAAGGAAACAGAAGAAGCTGGAGAGTAGAGGAGCCCCACAAGGTAACCAACAAAGCCAAAAAAGGTGAATCTAGGGGAACTTCAGAGACTAATTCATCAACGAAAGGCCTCACTATGCCATGCATAGTGAGGACCTAGACCCTCTGCTCTGGGGTAGTCCACAGATCACCCAGTTTCCATGTGGGTTCCCAGTAAAGGGAAAAGAGACAATCTCTGACATGATTATTTACTTGATCACTTATCCCTAGTGGAGTAACCTAGCTAGGCCACAGAGTAAGTGAATTCAGTCAGCTCTGATGGGACCTGGTAGGTTAGGGTCAGACAATAGGGATGGAAGACTTCTCCTAGCAGTGGACTAGGGAAGAGGGATAGGGGAAGAAGAGGAAGGGAAGGGGGGGACCAGGAGAAGATGAGGGAAGGGGCTACAACTGGGATACAAAGTGCATAAGTTTTAAAATAATAATGATGATGATGATGATGAATAAATGGATAGATAAATTAATAAGAAAATAATGTTACTTTCTGGACATCACATGGCTATTGAACTTATGAATTCAAAACAGCTGCAGTTATTTGCGTAATACCTTCACAAGATCAAGACAACCAAAACTTCAGCTGATGTGGGAAAAGGTCTCCAGACTCCACACCTACTGAAGAGATATTGGCAATTAAATGCTGCTGGAAAAGTAGGGCTGCTCTTTCTGGAGGGTATTAAAATTAGTGGGTTTCTCAAGCTTTATTTGTTGGTCCCATATATGGACCACTCTAATTTGTATTAATAACTTATAAAAAAATAAGGATTTGAGTCATAGTTCAGCAGATAAGAGCACTCACTGGACTTGCAGATCACTGAAGTTCATTTCTCAGCACCAATATCATGTCCAGTGGCTCTCAACTTCCTGTAATTCTAGTTCCAGTGATCCAATGTCTCTGGCCTCCAAGCATCTGCACTCAAATACATATACCCTATGCAGACACACACTCTTACACTTATTTTTATTAAGATAATAAGATAATTTAGAAGGAGAAGGCATGACAATGGGTAGGGAATACGTTGTAGGTAGTTTTGGAGGAAGGAAATAGAAGTGAATATGATTATATTTTGTTGTTTGCATAGATAAAATTCCGAAGAAGAAAAGAAAAGTGAAAATGAAGAAAAGGAATTATGTACATCATTCGTAAATTTACTCTTTAGGAGCTAGGGTACAATTCTCTATATTCTTTCCCACTGTTTATGGAATATTATTTGTGAGCTTTATCAACATGAAACCTATGCTATCCCAGATTCAGCAAAGTCCATTGTAGGTAAAATCACAGATATACCCACAGGATTTCTGACTTTCTGTGAAATTTGTTTGCCTCACACATTAAGATATTTTCTCCTTAACTCATCAGCTTAACCTTAAATATTGACAGATACACTGTTTTCTGCCAGAGTTTTCTCAATAAAAGAATTAGTGGGAAGTCATGAAGGTACATTGAAATTCTACTGAAATATAGCTGTGTGCACTTCAGGTTTTGTCTGTGTGAAGTTAAATTCAGAGGAATCTGTTGTTACTAGCAACTGCTTCTTATTAATCCTCTAAATTATATTAAGATCCCTGAGCAAGCTTACTAGTCAGAGAGCCAAACTGACTATTAAATGCTCGCTCTTGGCCCTTCCTACTGCCTGCATATTATTTCCTATAGAAATCTTTACAGATCTGGAGCATGTGTCCAGTCAAGCAATCATGATTCTTTATTTCTATCTCCAACAGGCAGAATCTTTTAAGACTCTGACTGTTCTCCCAAGACACCACTTCATGACCTTGTCTTTCTCACAACAAACAGCTTCTTCATTGGAGCGTATCTTTTTCTTGGGTTTTTCATTTCACATTTCTTTTAATTGTCCCAAAATTTATTAGATGCAGTTTTGAAATTGCTGACTCTCAAACCAGAGTGGCTGGGTACAAATACTAATTGTGTTATTTGTTAAATTTAAGGTATTGGCAGTTAATTAAAATTTTCTATCTTCAGCTTTAGAGGAGGATAAATGAGTATTCCTTTTTTTTTTAATTCATAGAATAGTGGTATTGAAGACTACATATCAAAATTAGCATTAATAGATTTCCCCAATAAGTGTTGTAATTAGCACTAATACTGAAAGTTTGCAATGCTTGAAGCTTGAAAATGTGCCTCCCCTTTGAATTCTGGGATAACAACTGACATAGAATACACAGCAGTACTAATATCACATATTTGTCTTGTACATTTTAAAAAAATGTATCTATATATGATGACAGATGGGACTTCTTTTAATGCTCCTTCAGAGGCTGTGCCATACAGTCAGTTCTCTATCATTCACTGAGTATATTTTCATGAATGGATAGCCTGAAGAGGTTTTTGGTTTTTTAAATTTTTTATATTAATTACAGTTTTTTTCACTTGGTATCCCAGGTGTAGCTCCTACCCTCATTTCCTCCCCATCCCACTGTTCCTCCCTCATCTCTTCCCATCCCCTTCTCCAATTCCACTGATAGGGGAGGTCCTCTTCCCTTTCCATCTGACCCTAGCCTATCAGGTCTCATTAGGAATGGCTGCATTGTCTTCCTCTGTGGCTTGGCAAGGCTGCTTCTTCCTCAGGGAGAAGTGATCAAAGAGCCAGCCACTCAGATTTTTGATAGTGCTCCCTTTGGTGAGGATATATATTAGGCTGCTTTAGCTTGTGATATTTAGACCTAGTTACATCATCTTCCTTTCTTGTGACAGCATTCAAATACTTAAATAAAATGAACTATGTCCTTAAACTGGCGACATATTTTTTTTTTCAAATCATAGCTCCACATTACGTACAATCACAGTCAAGAACTGGACTCTCACAATTAAAAGCATATTCCGAGATTTAGTATGTTGCATATTTTTCTGCAATGAATGAATCATGCTTTTAGATTTCTTTTCTTTTCTTTTTAGTATTTTTTATTAACACTTTAGGCACATCATAGTCTTATCATGGATGTCTTCCTTGATATAATTCCCTTTGACACAGAACTTCGACATTCTGATGCACACACACACACACACACACACACACACACACACAAATCCTTTAACTTTGTACCCCTTTTAAAGTTAGATCTATGTCACAAAATGGTTCTAAGATGTAAAAGAATTAGAGATATTGACATTATACAGAATCTTGGTATAAACTGCAGCAGTCCTCTGTCTGTAGAAGAAAGAACATTTTGATTTAGCAGATAAACTTAAAAAAATTTATCAATTTTCCACTTTGAGGAATGTTATAAAGACATTACATCAAAAATCACATACCAAACCACAGTGATGATGAGACATTACCAAACTATCTCATCAGTATCTCATTATCTTTTCAAGATAAAAATGGAGATATCAACAAAAAATACCTGACATAAAAAGCAAGCTCTAGATTATTTCCTTGGTTCTGTAGGTGAAATGGTTGACAGTTTTCAAGTTCTAATTACTAGGAGAAAAGCTCTGAAGGTTGTGCTTCTATGAGAGTTGTCTTTCTCCAAATTATACAGATGAGTGAGTACTGTACTAAACAATGTAGTTCAGAGAATTTGTTTTCCAGCCTAAGACTTCAGTTTATACAGCCACATACTACTTTTTATCAAGATGACCAAGAATTTTGCTTACATTTGGTTTTGGTTTTTCTTTATTCGTGTGAAGTTCTGGGCCAAAATTAAGTAGATAAGATATCTAAGGTGTATTGGGAGAGATTTGCAAACTTTGCATTTTCACATTATGTATTAGTGTACAACTTTGCTGCGGTTCCTCAAGAATTATCTGATTTAAACATTAGGCAAATTAAACAATGAAACAGAAGGTGCAAGTCAAGAGAAAAAACAATGTTAAATCTCAGGGTCGTTTTGATTTGCATTTCCCTGATGACTAAGGATGTTGATCATTTCTTTAAGTGTTTCTCTGCCATTCGATGTTTCTCCATTGAGAATTTTCTGCTTAACTTTGTATCCCATTATTTAATGGGATTACTTGATTTGTTGCTGTTTAACTTCTTCAGTTCTTTATAGATTCTGGATATTAGTCCTCTGTCAGACAGGTCCCATTTATTGATTGTTGATCTTAGAGCCTGTGCTGTTTGGCATTCTGTTCAGGAAGTTTTCTCCTGTGCCAAAGAGTTAAAGGCTCTTCCTCACTTTTTCTTCTAAGAGGTTAAGTGGCTTTATATTGAGATCTTTGATCCACTTTTGGTAAGATCAAGTGACAACACATGCTGGAGAGGATGTGTAGAAAGGGGAACCCTCCTACATTGCTTGTGGGAATGTGAACTTGTACAAAAACTTTGGAAATCAATATGGTGCTTTCTCAGACAATTAGGAATAGTGTTTCCTCAAGATCCAGTAATAGCACTCCTAGGCATATATCCAAAATATGTTCAAGTATACAACAAGGACATTTGCTCAACCATGTTCATAGCAGCTTTATTTGTCATCGCCAGAATCTGGAAACAACATGGATGTCCCTCAGCTAAGAAATGGATACAGAATTTGTGGTACATTTACACAGTGGAATACTACACAGCAATTAAAAACAAGGAAATCATGACATTTGGTGGGATCTAGAAAAGATCATCCTGAGTGAGGTATCCCAGAAGCATAAAGACACATGTGGTATATACTCATTTATAAATTGGTATTAGACATATAATATAGGATAAACATACTAAAATCTGTACACCTAAAGAAACTAAGCAAGAAAGAAGACCCTCAGTAGGATGATCAATCCTCATTCAGAAAGTGAAACGGCATGGACATCAGAAGTTTGAAAACAGGCAATAGGATTGGAGCCTACTACAGAGGGCCTCTGAAAGTCTCTACCCAGCAGGGTATCAAAGCAGTTGCTGAGACTCATGGCCAAACTTTAGATAGAGTGTAGGGAATCTTATTAAAGAAATGACAGATAAAAAGACCTGGAGGGGACAGGAGCTCCACAAGGAGTGCAACAGAACCTAAAAATCTGAACCAATAAATCTTTTCTGAGACTGATACTTCAACCAAGGACCATGCATGGAGATAAGCAAGAACCCCTGAACAGATGTAGCACATGGCAGCTCAGTGTCCCAGTGGATTCCCTCGTAAAGGGAACAGAGACTGTCTCTGACATGAACTCAGTGACTGGCTCTTTGATCACCTCCCAGTTAGGGGGGAGCAGTCTTGCCAGGTCACAGAGGAGGACAATACATGCAGTCCTGATCAGTTATGATAAGCTAGGGTCAGATAGAAGGGGAGGAGGACCTCCTCTATCAGTGGCCTTGGAGAGGGGCATGGGAGGAGATAAGGGAGGGAGGGGGGAGTGGGAGGGGAACAGGGAGGGGGTTACAGCTGGAATACAAAGTAAATAAACTGTAATTTATAAAAATAAATAATTTTTTTTTTCAATGCAGTTTATTCAGGAACATTGAACAATCCTCGGACCCCGGGGAAAGCCAGCCCACAGCTTAAATAGCCTCTGGGTAGCCAACCCAGGCGTGCCACGGGGGCAATGCAGATAGGTCCACATACATGGAAGCAAGCCAGATCCTCAGCCTTAGCCAAATGTGGAGTTGTTCGTGACAGAGAGCACTCACCATCGGGAAGGTGGAAGGCGGAAACCAGCTCCAACTTTAAGGCATAGCATTCCGCAGCTCTCTACAGTTCCCCCTTTTTGTTTTAGACGCATCAGGCAAGAGTAGAGGTCTGATCTCTGATATTAGAAATAAATTGGGACTTTGTACAGATGTTCATTTAGGTGTCATCCACCCAAAGAGCATCAGACCGTCCGATATCTTTTTCTCAGAGGCGGGACCTGGGGCATCAACCCGCATGCAATCAGACATGCTCTTCTCTGGGTCCAAAGCGGCTGACCCTGAGTGCAGTGCTTAGCCTCGCATCCTGAGCGTATCATTTTAGCTTTTTATGGTATCCAACCATGCTTGGGGAGAATGTCCTGCTTCAGTGGCTGTAAAGGCCTGAATGATCATGGCTGCATCACACTGTTGTGAGACTCTAATCTTGCATATATACCACAGGCAAACCAAGGAGACCAACACCAGAAGGCCTGCTAACACTCCCATGCCCGCCCATTCCTTCAGATGATTCATGGCTGCAGCAATCCATGTTGATAATCCTGTGGCTAGTCCTGCGTCCACTCCGGTAGAATTTACTGTGACAATGGCCACTCTCAGCTGCTCCATCATAGTATCGAATTCTCCAGTCCAATTACCTAAAATATAGCTCGACAATTGTTTAGACAGATTTGCAGCACAGGAAAAATTCTCATGTTGTATGCTAGTGACACAAAGCGAGCCTCAACAGATGCAAGAAGATTGAAATAATCCCATGTATCTTGTCTGATCACCATGAAATAAAGCTGGACCTCAACAATAACAGAAATAACTCAAAAAAAATTTTAAAAAAGAGCTAAAACAATTGTACTGTATGGAATATTGAGGATAAAGAATGAAACTGACTATGCAAAACCATAAGTAAGATGTTTGTAAGTCATGAAGATGTGTGAACACATGTTCTTATGGACACTTAATCTAAGGGAGAGTGTAGAAACCCATTAGACAAATTCAATCTTACAAAATGGTTTCATCATCAGGTGAATTGAAAACAAAACTGCAGCAAAACCACCTTAGGCACATAAGGCTTCAAACAGCTTGTGTGTAATAATGAGGACACATGTAAGCAAACAGATATATTATAGACATCCAAACCATTGTAACAATGACCATCCTAGGCTGAACAGGGGCAAGAATCTATTCATGTTATGGTAGCTTAACAGAAATTTTCAATGTTAAAAGGCAATGGAATAAACAAAAAGAAAATCAACAATAACAACAAAGAAAACTAGTCTGAATTGGACCAAAGTGTAAATAAAAGAAAATTGAAATAGATCAATATTCACTACATCAATACAACCAATAATTATATATCATTAATAAGAGAAACATGTCAAGTCATGCTAATTCATTGGCAAATTCTAGCAAGCAACTAAAAAGGAGTATCAGTGAACAATATTAAAAACTATTGTGGGCTCCCAAATGGAACAATAGTGTAATAAACTAAAATGGCACTCATATCTTTCATGGACATAGATGTGAAATTCCAAGCAAATGGACAAATCAAATAAAAATGCTTGAAAAATTAAACACCATGATCAAATATCATTTTTTTTCATTTATAGAAGAGTGGTTTAACATAAAATGAGTTAATATAATTGATATTATTTATTTATGTGACTAAAGTTTAGAGGTCCATGGTTAACAAATAGGAAGATAATTATAGTGTCATTTCAATAAGCAAACAAATGTTTTGATACGCACACTTCTAAATAACTATTAAATAGAAGTGAATATTGTTTTTATTTATTTACTAGAATTTATTCACTTTGTATTGCAGCTATAGCCCCCTCCTGCATCCACTCCCAATCCCAGCCTCCCTCCCTCTTCCCTCTTCTCCTATGCCCTTCCCCCAGTCCGCCAATATGAGAGGTCTTCCTCTCCTTCCATTGGACCCTACCCTATCACATCTCATCAGGACAAGCTGCATTGTCTTCCTCTGTGGCCTGGCAAGGCTGCTCCACCATCCGCGGGGGGGGGGGGGGTGATCAAAGAGCCACCCACTGAGTTCATGGCAGAGACAGTACCTGTCCTCTTACTAGAGAACCCACTTGGATACTGAGCTGCCATGGGCTACATCTGTGCAGGGGTTCTAGGTTATCTTCATGCATGGTCCTTGGTTGGAGTATCAATCTCAGAAAAGATTCATGGGTCCAGATTTTTGGTTCTGTTGCTCCCCTTGTGGAGCTCTTGTCCCTCTAGGTCATTCAATCTCCCTCTTCTTCTGTAAGATTCCATGCACTCTGCCCAAAGTTTGACTATGAGTCTCAGCATCTGCTTTGACACCCTGCTGGGTAGTCTTTCAGATGCCCTCTGTGGCAGGCTCCTGTCCTGTTCCCTGTTTTCTCCCCTCCAGAAATCTGTCCTATTTGTCTTTCTGAATGAGGGTTGATCATCTTACTCAGTGTCCCCTTCTTGCTTAGCTTCTTTGGATGTACAGATTTTAGTATGTTAACATTTTCTTAACTTACTATAAATACCTACAAAATCTTACTTATGATTATGTCTGGAATATCCCCTATTCAAAGTATTCCATACCATAGTTTTGTTTTCCTTTCTTTTTGAGGGATTGAATTATAAAATGCTCTCAAATATATATTGTATGGATAGTAGTGGCTAATTTATGCAATATGAAATATTTTGTGTTTGAAACTAAATGTGTTTACATTTTAAAATGAAATGACAGTAATGCTACTGTTTAGTCTTCTATGGAGACAAAGGTGATTACTTGACATCACTTTCATTTCTGACTATGTCTCTACTCTTCCTGTAATCAAACATTTACTTATACTTATCCACATTTGAATACTGAATAGTTGTAAATATTACATATCATGCAATAGAAAAAAATCTGTTAGTTTAGTGTAACTAAGTAGTACATAGCTATCAATAGAATTGAGGATCAGATATTTACCAACAGCACCAGAAAACGATAAAACAGTTTTATTTAAAGAATACTGTATTCTATATCTCTTTAGATGAGAAGGAAGATTAAAAGGCTAAAAATGCATAGCAGAGACAAGAACATAAGTCCTGCATAGGCGAGGAGGCCTACTTGTTTGATGACTTTTATCTTCCTAAACTTTCATTTGTCTAATAAGCAATGTGTATCACCTAAGCAGTGTAATTTTGTACACTGAAAAGAGTCCTTCCTCCACTATGAGTAAAACTCTGCTTTCCTGTCCATAAGTCATTGCACACAGGCACCATGGTGCCTTTACAGGCAAGTTTTCTGCAGCTTTAACAATGCCCTCTTAATCCCCACTGTTATCACATTACTTTGTTGTTGAACCTTCTCAGCTATCAGACTATTGATCAGAAAAGGAACTGAAGACTATTGATTTTAGCACCATCGATATTCATTTCTTCTACCCTATTAATGAGGTGTGAAAGTAAACTTTTTGCATACATAAAGAAGTCAGACAACATGGTTTTTTTTTCTTTCTTTTTTTCTTTCTTTCTTTCTTTCTTTCTTGGCATACAGAATCCTTCAAACTCATCACCGTTTAGCTAACCTCACGCTGAATATAACCACCAGCCACAGTTAGTGCTGTGGCATATAGGTTTGCCTGCAGTTGATATTAGTGAAGGATAGTGCATATACAGCACTGTCCGCATCAAATTTCATCTGAGAACCTCCCACACCAATGCCTCTGGTCATTATTGTTAGCAGTCTATTCAAGAAAGGCTTTTCATACTTACTCTTCATTGATCAAAGGATAGCCTGGCTACATTAATACATGGCTGACTTATTACACTCAAATTTGAGAAAAATCACATGGGATAAACATTACTTTTTATGAAATTTTACTGTGGGGATGAATAATAACAAAGTTACTAAGCAGTAGAAAGAATTTTAAAATACTAAGCATAAACGAACACATATTTTTAAATTAAAATCTAGGCACAGACCTCTATTGAGTTCATGTCAATAGCGGGTTCTTTGACCTCCTCTCCCCACCTCCCCCCTCGAGGGAGGAGCAGCCCTTCTAGACCACAGAGGAGGACTTTGCAGCCAGTCCTGAAGATTCCTGATAAACCAGTATCAGATGAAAGGGGAAGGGGTTCTCCTCTATCAGTGGACTTGGAAAGGGGCAGGGAGGAGATGAGTGAGGGAGGGTGGGCTTGGGAGGGAAAGAGGAAGCAGGATACAGCAGGGATACAAAGTTAACAAACTGTAACTAATGTTAAAAAATAAAAAATAAAAGAAATTTGGAAAATACGAAAAAAATCTAGACACAGAATATTATGGAGCTGTAAAATTCTTTCACTTGACTATGACTGGGCATTGTAATTATCCTTGAGCAAAGAGTTTGGAATACAATAATGTTTGAGTAAATAGAGTGATGTCCAGTTAATAAGTTACAAATCAAGAAGAAATAGTTGAGTGCATAGACATACATCATGATAGACTTGTTTCAGCCACTGCTGTCAGTCTATGTCTCCTATAGAGATGTGACTGTTTGAAAACAGCTAGGAAGGTTATCAGGACTGTGTGCTGAGAGATTAGGGAGGATATCAGGATTAATGTTTTTAGTAATCATCATTATTGGCAACCACTGTTTAAAACACCAAGTCAGGTCAGAGACTATAAAACCCACTTGGAGACTGAGCTGCCATGGGCTATATCTGAGCCGTGGTTCTAGGTAATGTGGGTTTGTATTTATGCAGGTAATATACATTTGTGTGTGATTCATTGTAGGTATCTATAGATAACAACTGTATCTTTCAGTTAGTGTTTTCAGTTTGGTTGGTGGTTTCTGCTTGATAACTCTGTGTCTGTGAGGGAATCTTCCTGACTTTAACTTCTGACTCAACACCAGGCATAGGCTTATGGTATCCCCTCAGGAAGTCTAGAGAGGAACCTGCAGCTTCTTTCTATTTTTCTGTATATTTAGTTCCGGAGAGCTGCCATATGCTGCTTCACTCTGGCTCCTCACTGTTTATTTCATTTATCTGCAGTGATAGAGAGACAGACTCAGTTTAATGTGGGCAGTTCTTTCTTTAGATGAATTACTCCATCTATACTATCCAAATACTTTATGAGCATAAGCCTATGTGCCTATGCCCAGCATGGATCAAGTAAGCAACTCTTCCTTACATTTTCTCTCAAGGAGAAACCTTTGCTTTGACTTTGTGCTGGTCTCTGTTCCTGTTCCAGTCACAGGAGGAGATAATAGTGGCTCTAGTCTAGGTTCCAGGACACCTACTGCTCAAGCAAGGCACTGTCTTTGGATTCCTTCTTGGATAACTCATTTTGGATGTAATCTGCCGTGAGTTCAGGGCTGCACATAGGCTGTTTATTTACTAAGTGAAGTGTCATAATTACAGTGTACAATGAACTTGAGAAGACCTAGTTATCAAAAACCAATTAAAGAAAATTAAGTAGAATAATTATAATCTGTGATTCCACAGAACTAATGAGGTCCTGCATCAATTGTACTAAAATTGGATTGCATTTGTTTATCAGTATAATTTATATTCATTTTCCTTATCAGTTACTTTATGAGATAAAAGTGGATTATATGATTCTTACCTAGAACAGCATAAAACAACAACAAAAAAATCATAAAACAAAACAAAAACAAGGCTCATATATTTCAGTAGGCTTAGAGCTAACCATGGATTGTTCCTTGCAATCTGAATTCTAAATCATGTTCAAATTCACTCAAAAGTGCTTGCAAATAACATTGTTTGAAACCAATCAGTCCTCATTATGAAGAGAAAGTGACTTTTTAAAGAACTATTTCATACTTGAAATAAAGTATTATGCCTTAGCTAACTGAAATAAATAATTGGTAGGAGTGGGATAAGTATACTGTTCTCTAATTCAACAAATTCCAAGGTATCACTTTGCTTAAGGCATATTTCTTCCTACACACTGAATGAATAGCAAGAGTAATTTGATCCAAATGAAGCAAATGTCCTAGAAGCTACCTGGTGAAGATAGAGAAAACCAGAGGAAAGAGTTGTCATGTCTTAAAATATTTCTACAGCCCCTCCTCCAAGTGCAAAAGCAGGTAATCATATTGGTAGTAGGATGAAGAATCCCAACAAAAGACAGAGGGCACATTTTAGGGTGGTCTGTGCCAATCATTTTCAGAGATATTAGATAGATGTCAAGAATCTGAATTTCTATGGCTTAATAACCCACGTGAGTGTAAAGGAGAACAGGGAATGGTTTGAAGCAAGATGGAGAGATGCTGATTTTAGATTGTACCAGGTGCTGCTTGTATACAGGGGGCTTATAGGTTGTTTTCAAGGTTTCTGGATTACTATCCCTCTCCATTGAATCTAGAAGAGTTTGTCTCAGTATCTTTAAACAACATCTGTTTAAAGTGGGTAACTCAGTCCTTCTGCAAAAGTATATACTATGATGGCCAGATGTGTAACATTATTATGAAAAATTAGGTGGATAGGAATGTATTCAACATACTAGATCATGTGCATGACCATATTGTTCCACCTTAGCACTTATGTTTAGAGATATAGGTCATATACATTATTTCTATATTAGGCTCAATAAATGCATGCAGAATCATTTGGGGAGAGTGAATACATGGTGTTAAAACAGGGAATAAAAGTAGCAGTTGTAGGGATGCACACACCACAACAGAGGAGGTTCACATTTTATTTTCTGTTCTCTTTTAACTAATAAATACCTGAAAACTCAGAAGTAGTAACAGTGCAGATAACAATTTAAAGAAAATAAACAAATTTGCTATATAATTTTTAACAATCATTCAGTAAGGGCTTATTATCACTAAGGCACCATGCTTAAACATAAACATGAATATAGCAATAGATTGTTTACATTCAGACAGGCTTAAATATGTTCTACGGGAGGGAAAATAATTCCATAAGAAAACTTCAGATTTAAAATTTCTCCTAAGTGAAAACATAAAAGGACTCATATCAGCCTATAAAAGTCAGGGAAAAAAAATCATAAAGTTCAGGATTTAAGGGAAGCCTGAAAGAATATTCATGAGTTTGAACAGCTATAAAAACAAAGAATAAAAGATATTATAAGAACAAGAACAGGTGTTTAAAAGTATTACATACAAAGCTACAGCCTTTTAATAGTTTTGAATTCTGTTGAGTATTAATGGGTAGAGAAAAGTTTTAAAAAGCACTAGTAATGGACCAAAATACAAACTTTCTTATGACATGTAAGTAAATGTTAATTGTACTTCACAAGCCATAGGAGGGTTTGGAGAATAACATCTCCAGAGCATGCCTTTACAATGCAGAGTGTGTGCTAGTTAGAGAATGAGGAACGTCTTTCGAGGCAGGGATCAAAGTGCAGATATTTTCACATGACTCCAGGCCCGGGAGGAGAAAGATCTGGATGGGAAGCTTAACCATGAAGCTACACAGAAGAAAACATAAGCAGGAAAACAGAGTCTAAGCATGTCTACTTCCTGTTTTTGTCAGGAAAGAAAACTGTTCAACACAGACATAGTGGCTGGTGCAGAGGAGGGAGACTGATGAGACATCTAAAGTGAGTCAATGTGAAGCTTTGTGCTAGGTGTGTAGAACCTTATATCAAACTTGAAGTCCCAGAATGGAGAGATAGTTGGAGGAGAAAATCAGATGTACCATTTACTACTGATATTAGCTAATTTTAGTTTAAGGACAATCAATTCATCAACTTAAGTGTAATTTAAATTGCTTGACACTGTCATTAGTGAATCATTGTTACTGTAAGGCTTCACTGCATATCATTAGCAAATTGTTACATCTAAATATAGGACTCTATTATTTAGAGTATTTTGCTAAAATTACTTTTATTTAAAGGGAATTATTGTATATTATTACTACTGAAGGCACAAGTACACCACAGAGCTATTACTGTAAAGGGAAAAGTAGACACAATTCATGAGGGAGTAGCCTTACTAGTCCACAGAGGAAGACAAAGAAGACAGTCCTGATGAGACCTGATAGAGTAGGGTCAGATGGAAGAGGAGGAAGATCTCACCTAACATTGGACTGGGAGATGGGCATAGGAGAAGATGGAGGGAGGGTGTGATTGGAAAGGGATGGGGATGGGGCTACAACTGGGATACAAAGTGAATAAACTTTAATTAATAAAAATTAAAAATTAAAAAATATACTGCTCTAATAAAGCATCAATACAGTATGTTCTCAAGTCACTAGAAGAAAACATTCAGTGTCCAAATGAGTTTACTTTTTCTGCAAAGGATACTTAATTACTATTCTTCTATAGTTATCACATTTACTGATCATGTTTATACCATCAGCCATTGTGACGTTAAAAGAAATAAAAAAACAAACAAACAAACAGTAGTAATATAATGGGCTCTAATTTTTTTTTTTTTACATAGACAGATTTATAAAAGTGTAATCCTACAGGTAAATTATTTCACAGCCTAAAAATATAGCAACTTAGGAGTCAATAATCTGAGTCTGCTTCTTAATATAGACATGCTAATTTATGGAAGTTTAAATTGTTAGTAAGTAACATTTGTTGGGATTTAAATTATAATTGATCATGATTACTGAATATAAATATTCAGTTGTGGAGCAATGTGTAGTCATTGTTTTGTGTAAAACTAGGTAGGCACCTGAAGGTATGATAGAATGAAGCCACAGGAAACCCTGCAGTGCTATTTTAAAGACCATTGAATAACACAGAGCTGTGCTGAAATTCACTCAGTAATTGCTGATTGTAGAAGGTACATTAGAACATAAGAAATTATTTTGAGGAAAATCTTTGAAAATTATTCTTTGGTTGGCAAGATGGCTAGGCAGAAATAGAAAGACATAGAAAGACAGACAGGGAGAGAGAGAAAGAGAGAGAGACTAAGAGAGACAGAGACAGACAGACAGACAGACAGACAGACAGACACAGATATATATATATAGAGAGACTTTCTTTACAATTCTGACAACCTTGGTTTGATTACCAGAACCCTTATTTAGAAGACAGTTAACTCCCAAAAACTCTCCAGGGACCTCCACAGGGATTGCATGACAGACCTCTACACAAAAAATAAGAACTAAAATGATGTCACAAATTGCATTCTTATTTCTATTAATATATTGTTGAATATATTGATAGAAAACAATATTCTCTTAAGCTATTTGGGCATTTAGCAGATACTGAAACACTGGGAAAGTGGAAGGTAACTGACAAGAAGCAAAGGAAATAATAAAATATTATCACTTCTCCTGATCTAGAAAGAATGTCAGCAGAGGAGAAAGGATGACAGGGGAAAAATAACAGTAAAGATATCTGCTGTCTGAACAAACAAATGTGTGTGTATGCGTGTGTATGTCTGTATGTTCATGTGTGTGTGACTCTAATAGAAATGAGAGCCAATGCTAGGATAGAGATCTAAGAAATAACTGCTATATTTCCCAAAATATGCAAATTGAAAACCACCGAAGAATGATAAACTTTGTATTTCTTTGAGACCACTTATCCGTGTAATAGTACAGATTTTTATTTTCTTCCTGACCCAACATACTCCTTTCCCAGCCACCAAAAGTCAGTCAGTTATGCGGTCCTCGATATGAATTGTGTTGGCCAAATACTACACATTGTCATGAGTCCTGTCTTGAAATATGATTGATTTATCTAGTGATACTCTATTGGACAAAACTGACTTTCCCTTCTTCAAAAGGTATGAGTTACAAGTAGCTTCTTGGTCATGTGTGGGACTCTATGCCCGCTTCCTCATTGCAGTGTTGGAATTCTCTCCGATTTGAATGTGTGCAGTTCTTGTACATCTCATATTTTCTGAATTCATTTTACATATTTGTTTTAATTTTTGGTGTTTGAAAGAGACAGACAGAGAGTAAGAGAGAGAGGTGTGAGTGAGAGTGAGGGAGAGAGAACCTGAAGTTGATGAAATTAAGAAGTTAGGCATATTGGAAGGATATAGGAGGAGTTGTGGTAGGGGAAAAGATAATTAAATGTCTTAATTAACTTTTAATGAAATGATGAATTGTAATGTAAATAAATATTTTGTCTTTTATCTCAAAATTGCTGAATAAATTTATTTAATGTAAAATTGTGCAGAAAAGGTACAATTTCCGGTATGGAAGAGAATAAGAAAATGTGGAAAATTAAACTTTGGCTAAAGTGTGAGATGAGATTTTGTGCAGTACTCTGAATGATTTGATATGTGCTCAAATTAGCATAGGCAGGGGCTTATATCTTATCCCCAGTCTTTGCAAACTGCTTCCTTCTTGCCAAAGGAAGAGCAGAAAGTAATATTTAAGAAGACAGAAAGGCAAAGAAAACAGAGAAATGGGAACAGAAGAGGGAAGAATAAATGGGAGGAGAAAAAAATCATTTTTAAAAAAGATTTACTTATGTGTATCAATTGGGGTCTGCTAATATGAATGTAGGCACACAAGGAGGAAAGAGAACATTGTATCTCCTAGAGATTAAATTTCAGGCAGTTATGAATTCCTTGTTGTGAGTTCAGGGAACAAAGCTCATGTCCTCTGAAGGAGAAAAAAATGCACTTTAAAATTCTGAGTCATCTTTCCATCCTTAAACAAACAAACTAGCAGTGTGTATGTATCAGTTATACATATATATGTGCATATATATGTATAAACATATATATATATACATATATAAAGAAAAGAAATACAGAGATGATATTCATCACCACATGGATTTCCAATAAAATTTCCAAAACACACTGATGTCTACTCCCCATCTACCTACCATGAGATCAGATTCTAGAACTCTATTGTGGTTCACCAAACAGCAAAGTATATGTTGGGATGAGCACTGAGTGAGGGAAAATGTAATTGTGGATGAAAATTATAGCATTTTGGATGTAGAGCAAACCTCATTTTGTTTGTGTATAATGGCATGTGAAAAAAATCAGCAATATTAATTCCCACAGAAGAGGGAGGGAATGACTCAGTGAAATATTTATGAGGAGACAAGGTATAGGAAGAAGGTGATGCTGGTGTTTTCAGAGGCTTCTGAGGCAATAAGTAGTTATAGGATCTAAAATTGTTCATTTTTTGAAGATTACTCTGCCAATCATATTAGATGGGTCGAGACTGATTTTGATACTATAAAGCTTTGAAATAGACCATGTGGGAATTATGGAAACCTGAAAAATTGCCAAGATAGGCTGCAAGTTGATGAAGAGAAATAGAACTTAGATTCAAAATTAATGAAACGTGGGAGTAGTGATTGTACCCACAGACTGGTACAGCCCTCGGTCTTGGTCAGAGAAGCTTCCTTTTGTAAAGTAAAGCTGTTAATGTACAGACTCATAACCACTCCAAGTATTGATAATGAATGACTGTAAACGTTTCACTGTAGATGTGTAATCTATATTAATTGCTCACCATCCAGGGATCAGGAGTATTGTGTATGGGTGGGCAAATGTCTGAAAACACTGATGGATAGAGAATAGCTCTGTGTCATCTAGACTGCAGCAACCATTGGTACTTGCCTAGTTTTCCAATACCAGGCATTCCTTCTTTCTTGTTGAGTTGGTCTTAAGTTCAATTAGACAACTGTAGGTTACCGCCAAGGTATCAATAGCAGTATTCTACCTTTAGGGTTTTTGTGCCATGATGGTCATTGCTGCAGTTTATAAACATCATGTCTGGGTAAAATTATTGGGTATGTTTATTTGTTTTGTTTTCTTTGATTTTTTGAAAACTTTCAAGGCACATTCTAATACAATTAAAACTATTTTCTGATCAATTTTAGCTCAGTGACCACTGGATCCTGTGTCTCAAGTACCTTGTTTCTGTTTTTAAAGCTGTTGTATTTTGGGTAAATCACCAATTCTAGATCTTGTTTCACCCATGTAGTGAATGCACATTATGGTATTTTAAAACCTATCATCTATCTATCTATCTATCTATCTATCTATCTATCTATCTATCTATCTATCACAATTTATTCACTTTGTATCCCTGCTACAGCCACATCTCCTCCCTTATCTCCTCCCAGTCCCAGCGACCTTCCATCTTCCCATAGTCTAATGATAGGGGAGGTCCTGTTACCCTTCGATCTGAACCTAGGTTATCAGGTCTCATCAGGATTGGCTACATTATCTTCATCTGTGGCCTGGCAAGGATGCACCTGTGGGGGAGTTGATCAGAGAGCCTGCCACTGAGTTCATGCCAGAGACAGCCCCTGCTCCACTTGCTAGGGAACTCACTTGGAGACTGAGTCTAAGGGCTACATCTGAGCAGGTTTTTAGGTCCCCTCCATGCCTGGTCCTTGGTTGGAGTATCAGTCTCTGCAGGGCACCCTGAATCCAGTGTTTTGGCACTGTTGTTCTCCTTTTGGAGCTCCTGTCCCCTCCAAGTCTTTCTATCTCCCCCTTCTTGAAATTCCCTGCACTCTGCCTACAGTTTGGCTATGAATCTCAGCCTTTGCTTCAATACATTAATCAGTATTCTTTCAGAGGCCATCTGTGGTAGGCTACTGTGTCGTTCCCTGGCTTCTCCTGCTTCCATCTATCACATTTGCCTTTATTAATGAAGATTGAGCATTTTCTCTAAGGACTTCCTTATTGTTTATCTTCTTTAGGACTATAGATTTCAGTATCTTCATCCTATATTATATCTCTAACAAACAATTATGAGTAAATATATAACATGTGTTTTTTTCTGCTTCTGGGTTACCTTCCTCAAGATAATCTTTTCTAGTTCCCACTATTTGCCTGCAGATCTCATATTTTCCTTGTTTTTAATAGCTGAGAAGTATTGTGTAAATGTACCACAATATCTTTATCCAGTCCTCTGTTAAGGGATAACTGGGTTCTTTCCAGCTCCTGGTTATTAAGAAAACAGCTGCTACGAACATGGTTGAACAATGTCCTTGTATACTGAGCACTTTTTGGATATCTACTTAGGAGTGGTGTAACTGTATCTTGAGGAAGCACTATTTCCAATATTCTGAGAAAGCACCAGTTTTATTTCCAAAGTAGTTGCACAAGTTTACATTCCAACTAGCAATGGAGGAGGGTTCCCCTTTCTCCACATCCTCTCCAGCATGTGTAGGCACTTGAGATTTTGATCATTGCTCTTCTGAGATGTATAAGGTAGAATCTCAGGATGGCTTTGATTTGCCTCTCCCTGATGACTAAGAACCTTGAACATTTCTTTAAGTGTTTCTCTTCCATTCAATACTCCTTTATTGAGAATTCCCAATCTGTTGGCTGTAGTTTTGTTCTGATGACAACATCCTTAGCTTTACAGAAGCTTTTCATCTCATGAGGTCCCATTTATTGATTGTCGATCTTAGAGCCTGTGCTGTTGGTGTTCTGTTCAGGAAGATGTCGTCTGTTCCAGTGAGTTCCAGGCTCTTACCCACTTTTTCTTCTAACACGTTTATTGTGTCCTCTTTTACATTGTCCTTCAAAACACTTGAACTTTAGTTTTGTGCAGGGTGATAAATATATATCTATTTGCATTTTCTACATGTAGACATACAGTTAGATCATCACCATTTGTTGAAGATGCTATGTTTTTTCCATAGTATTGTTTTGTCATCATTGTCAAAAATCATGTACCCTTGGAATCATTTCTGGGTCTTTTTTTGGGACTCCATTGATCCTCCAGACTGTTTCTCTGCCAGTACCATGCAGATTTTTTTTACTGTGGGTCTAGTACAGCTTGTGATCAGGGATGGAAATACATACAAAAATCTGTTATTGTAAATAATTGTTTTAGCAATTCTGGGTTTCTTGTTATTCGATATGAAACGGAGATTTGTTCTTTCAAGTTCTGTAAAGAATTGTGTTGGTAGTTCGATGGGAATTGCATTGAATTTTTAGATTGCTTTTGGTAGGATGATAATCTTCACTCTGTTAATCCTACCAATCTATGAGCATGGATGATCTTTCCATATTTTACTATAATCTTCAAATTCTTTCTTCAGAGACTTAAAATTTTTTCATGCAGGTCTTTCACTCGCTTAGTTAGAGTCACACCAAGGTGCTTGCTGTTATTTGTGGCTACTTGTAAAGGGTATTGTTTCCCTAATTTCTTTCTCAGCTTTTATGTCCTACTCAAGAGGTCTATTGATTTTTTTTGAGTTAATTTTGTATCCAGCCACTTTGCTGAAGGCTTATATCAGCTGAAATGGGTCTCTTGTAGAATTTTTGGGGTCACTCATGAATACTATCATATCATCTGAAAATAGTGATACTTTGTCTTCTTCCTTTCCAATTTATATTCCTTTGATCTTCTTGAGTTGTGTTATTGCTCAAGCTAGGACTTCAAGTCCTATATTGGAGATACAGAGAGAGTTGGCAGCCTTGCCTTGTCCCTGATTTCAGTTGGATTGATTTAAGTTTCTCTCTGTTTATTTAGATGTTTCCCATAGGCTTGCTGTATATTGCCTTTACTAATTTTAGATATGTGCCTTGTATCCCTGATGACTTCAAGACTTTAAACATGAACGGGTGTTGAATTTTGTCAAATGTTTTCAGCATCTAAGGAGACGATCCATCATGTGGCTTATTTTTTCCTTCTGTTTGATTATGGGGTGGACTAAATTGATGTATATCTGTATATTGAACTACGCTTGCATGCCTGGGATGAAGTGTACTTGGTCATGTTGGATGACATATTTTATGTGGTCTCGGATGTGTTTTGAGAGTATTTAATTGAGTATTTTTGCATCAATGTTCATAAAAGTGATGGGTCTAAAGTTCTCTGTTTTTGTTTGGTCTTTGTTTGTTTGGTCTTTTGGTCTTTTGCTTGTTTAGGTATCAAGGTTATTGTGGCCTCATAGAATGAGTATGGTAACGTTCCTACTGTTTCCATTTTGTGGCCTAGTTTAAAGAATATTGGCTGCAGCTCTTCTGTGAAGGTCTGGTAGTATTTTTCCCTGAAACCATCTAGCCCTGAGGTTTTTTTGTTTGTTTGTATGTTTTGTTTTTGTTTCTTGTTTGTTTGTTTAGTTTTGTTTAGTTTTTGGCAGGGGATTTTGATGACTGCTTCTATTTCCTTGGGGGATATAGGACTGTTTAAACTCTTGACCTGATCTTGGCTTAGCTTTGGTCAATGTAATCTAGCTAGAAAATTGTCCATTTCATCTAGATTTTCAAACTTTGTGGTGCATATTCTTTTGAAGCAAGACTTAATGATTATTTGAATTTCCACACTGCCTGGTTTCCACATTTCTGATTTGATGATTTGACTATTTTCTCTCAGCCTTTTAGATAGTTTGGCTAAGATTTTGTCTATCTTGTTTATTTTCTCAAAGAAGTAGCTCTTGGTTTCATTGATTCTTTAAATTATTTCATTTATTTCAAATTTATTGATTTCAGCCATGATTTTGATTAGTCCTAAGCATCTACTCCACTTGGGTGTATCTGCTCCCCACCCCAACCTAGGGCTTTCACTTCTGCCATTAAACTGGTTATACAAGATCTCCAACTTTTTTTCTGAAGACACTTAGTGCAATGAACTTTCCTTTTAACACTGCTTGCATTGTGTCCCATAATTTTGGGCAAGTTGTGTCTTCATTGACTTTTAGGATATTTCTAATTTCTTTTTTTATTTATTCCTGATCCACCTGCTTTGAGTAGAGAGTTGTTTAATTTCCATCTGTGGGGGTAAGATGATCCATCCTCATTTAGAAAGACAAATGGGATGTGCATTGAACTTATGACAGGAGTCTACCGCAGAAGGCATGTGAAAGACTCTACCTAGCAGTGTTTCAAAGCAGATACTAAGACTCATAACCAAACCTTCAGCAGAGTACAGGGAATCATATGAAAGAAGGGGAGTTAGTCTGATGGGGAAAGGAATAGGAGCTCCACAAGGACCAAATATATCTGGGCACAGGGACTTTTCTGAGACTGACATTCAAACAAAGACCATCTATGCATATAACCTAGAACCTCTGTTCGGATGTAGCCTGTGGTAGCTCAATAACCAATTGGTTTCCCATAGTAAGGGGAACAAGGACTATTTCTAACAGGAACTCAGTGGCTGGCTCTTTGACCTCCCCACCCTCCAAGAGAAGAGCAGTCCTGTTAGGCCACAAAGGAGGAATTTGCAGCAAATC
This sequence comes from Meriones unguiculatus, assembly GCF_030254825.1. NCBI lineage: Eukaryota > Metazoa > Chordata > Mammalia > Rodentia > Muridae > Meriones > Meriones unguiculatus. The sequence continues at coordinate 9,589,489 of NC_083353.1, forward strand.
CTGAAGATACCTGATAAAACAGGATCAGATGAATGGGGAGGAGGTCCCCACCTATCAGTGGACTTGGAAAGGGGCAGGGTGGAGATGAGGGAGGGAGGGTGGTATTGGTAGGGAATGAGGGAGCGAGATACAGCTGGGAAACAGAGTTAATAAAATGTAACTAATAAGAAAAAAAAAATTCCATGTGTGTGTGTGGTGTTTTGTTATTTCTGTTGTTGAGGTCTAGTTTTGGTCCACAGTGGTCTGATAGAATACAAAGGATTATTTCAATCTTCTTTTATCTGTTGAGGCTTGTTTTGTGTCCAAATATATGGTCAAATTTGGAAAGGTTCTGTGAGATGCTGAGCAAAAAGTATACTCTTTTTTGTTTGTGCTTTTATTTTTTAAATTATTTTTAAAATATTTTTATTTTAATTTTATTAATTACACTTTATTCACTTTGTATTCCCCCTGTAGCTCCCTCTCTCCTCCCAATTCCACCCTCCTTCCCCTTCTCCACCCATGACCTTGCCCAAGTCCGCTGATAAGGGAAGTCTTCCTCTCCTTCCTTCTGATTCTAATCTATGAGGTCTCATCTGGAATGGCTGCATTGTCTTCCTCTGTGGAAAGGTAATGTTGCTCCCCCTTCAGGAGGAGGTGATCAAAAGCAGGCCAGTCAGTTCATGTCAGAGACTGTCACTGTTCCCATTACTATGGAACTCACTTGGACACTGAATTGCCATGGGCTACATCTGTGCAGGTGTTCTAGGTTATCTCCATGCCTGGTCCTTGGTTGGAGTATCAGTCTCAGAAAAGAGCCCTGTGCCCAGATTTTGTGGAGCTCCTGTTCTCTCCAGATCTTACTATTTCCCACTTCTTTCATAAGATTCCATGCACTCTGCCCAAAGGTTGGCCACAAGTCTCAGCATCTGCTTTGATATGCGGCAGGGTAGAGCCTTTCAGAAGCCCTCTATGGCAGACTCCTGTCCTGTTCCCTGTTTTCTCCTTCTTCTGATGTCCATCCTCTTCGCCTTTCTAAATGGGGATTGAGCATTTTAGCCAGAATCCTCCTTCTTTTTTAGTTTCTTTAGATATACAGATTTTAGTAGGTTTAGCCTATATTATATGTCTAATATCCACTTGTGAGTGAGTATATACCCTGTGTGTCTTTCTGCTTCTGGAATACCTCACTCAGGGTGATCTTTGCAATTCCCACTAGCCTTGATCTCATTGGCCCAGGAGACAGAACACCAACAGCACAGGCTCTAAGAGCAAAAATCAATAAATGGGACCTCATGAAAATGAAAAGTTTCTGTGAAGCAAAGGACACTATTATCAAAACAACTTCCTACAAATTGGGAAAGGATCTTTAGCAACCCTATATCTGACAGAGGGGTAATATCCAGCATATATAAAGAACTCAAGAAGTTAAACAGCAACAAATCAAGTAATCCAATTAAAAAATGAGGTGCAGAGCTAAACAGAGAATTTTCAATAAAGGAATACTAAATGGCCAAAAAACACTTAAAGAAATGTTCAACGTCCTTAGTCATCAGGGAAATGCAAATAAAAATGACCCTGAGTTTTCACCTTACACCCATCAGAATGGCTAAGTTCAAAAACTCAAATGATAACACATGCTGGAGAGGTTGTGAAGAAGGGGTAACCCTATTCCACTGCTGGTGGGAATGTAAATTGTACAACTACTCTGGAAAGCAATCTGGTACTTTCTCAGACAATTAGGAATAGTGCTTCCTCACGATCCAGTTATACCACTCCTAGGCATATATCCAAAAGATGTTCTAGTATACAAGGTCATTTGCTCAACCATGTTTGTAGCAGCTTTATTTGTAATAGCCAGAAGCTGGAAACAGCCCAGATGCCCCTCAGTGGAGGAATGGATACAGAAATTGTGGTACAACTACACAATGGAATATTACTCAGCAATAAAAAACAAGAAAATCATGAAAGTATACTCTTTTGAGTTTAGGTGAAAAGTTCTGTAGACATCTATTAGGTCCATTTGTTTCAGGACCACTGCAAGCATCATTATTTCGCTATTTTGATTCTGTCTAGATCATCTGTCTCTTGGTGAGAGTGGAGTGTTGAAGTATCTCACTATTAAGGTGTTGGGATCTATGTGTGATTTGAACTTTAATAATGTTTAATTTATGACTTCAGTGCTCTTGTATTTGGGGTATAGATGTACAGGTTTGTGAAATCCTCCTGGTGAATTTTTTTCTTTAAAGAGAATGAAGTGTCACTCCTCATCTTTTTTGATTAATTTGGATGAAAGTCTATTTTATTAGGTATTAGGATAGCTTTTTTGGGGTTTTCATTTCTTGAAAAACCTTTTCCCAGTGCTTTACTCTGAGGTAGTGTTTGTCTTTGTTGCAGAGGTGTGTTTCTTTCATGCAGTAAAATGTAGGATCCTGTTTCCACAGCCATTCTGTTAGTATGTTTTTATCTTGGAGAGATGAGTCCGTTGATGTTGATAGTTTATAGTGACAATGAATGTTAGTTCCTTTTATTGTGGAGTTGATAGTGATAATATGTTTGTGTACATGTTTTCTTTTTCTTGTGAAGTTATCTATGTCCTATGTTTTCTTGGGTGTAGTTGATTTTGTTAGATTGGAGTTTCTTTTCTAGTATCTTCTGTAGGCCTGGGTTGTTGTGTAGATTTTGTTTAAGTTTAGTTTTGACATGGATTAGTTTGTTTTCTCCATCTATATTGATTGAAAATTTTGCTGGGTATATTAATCTGTTTTGCCAACTCTGTTCGCTTAGAATCTTTATGACATCTCTCCAGGACCTTCTGGCTTTCATAGGTTCTGTTGAGAAGTTTGTTTTGATTATGATAGGCCTACCTTTGTATATTACTTAGTCTTTTTTTTTTCATTTTTTAAAATTTTTTGTTAATTACACTTTATTCATTTTGTATCCCCCCATAAACCCCTCTCTCCTCCCCTGGCGATCTCACCCTCCCTCCCCTTTCTGCATACATGCCACTCCCCAAGTCCACTGATAGGGGAGGTTTTCCTCCCCTTTCTGATCTTAGTCTATCAGTTCTCATCGAAAGTGGCTGCATTGTCCTCTACTGTGGCCTGGTAAGGCTGCCCCCCCCCAGGGGGAGGTGATCAAAGAGCAGGTCAATCAGATTATGTCAGAGGCAGTCCCTCTTCCCATTGCTGGGTAACCCACTTGGACACTGAACTGCTATGGGCTACAACTGTGCAGGGGTTCTAGGTTATCTCCATGAATAGTCCTTAGTTGGAGTATGAGTCTCTGGGAAGTTCCCTGAAAGCCTCTGTCCTGCAGACTATCAAAGCAGATGCTGAGCCTGATGGCCAACTGTTGGGCAGAGTGAATGGAATTTTATGTAAGAAGTGGGAAATAGTACTTAGTCTTTTTTTCCTTGATGCTATTCATATTTTTCCTTTGTTCTGTAGATTTATTTTTTTGACTGTTATGTGATGTGAGGAGTTTCTTTTCTGGTCTACTATATTTGGTGTTTTTTTTTTTTAGTCTCTTGTATGTTTAAGAACATCTCTTTCTTTAAGTTTCAAAAAATTTTCTTCTATGATTTTCTTGAAAATATTTTCTGTACCAATGAGCACTAAGCTGTTTCCCATTTTTTTTTTTTCTAACCAATTTAAAGTATCTGGTTTAATGTTGAGGTCTTTGATTCACTTAGACTTTGGTTTTGTGCAGGGTGATAAATATGGATCTATTTTCATTTTTCTGCATGTAGACATCCAGTTGGTCCAGCACCATTTGTTGAAGATGCTGTCCTTTTTTCCATTGAATGGATTTGGCTGCTTTGTCAAAAATGAAGTATTCATAGGTGTGTGGGTTCATTTCTGGATCTTCTATTCAGTTCCATTGATCCTCCTTTCTGTTTCTATGCCAATACCATGCAGTTTTTATTACTATTGCTCTGTAGTACAGCTTGAGATTGGGGGTGGCGATACCTCCAGATGATCTGTTGTTATACAGGATCGTTTTGGAGATTCTGGGTTTTTTGTTTCTCCATATGAAGCTGAGAATCTTTTTTTCAAGGTCTGTAAAGAATTGAGTTGGTATTTTGATGGGAATTGCATTGAATCTGTAGATTGCTTTTGGCAGGATGGCCATTTTCACAATATTTATCCCATCAATCCATGAGCACGGGAGATCTTTCCATCTTCTGATATCTTCTTCAATTTCTTTCTTCAGAGACTTGAAGTTTTTCTCAAACAGGTCTTTCACTTGCTTGGCTAGTGTTACCCCAAGGTACTTTATGTGTTTAGTGGCTATTGTGAAGGGTGGGGAATAGCCTAGAACTCATTGGCACAGGAGACAACTTCCTGAACAGAACACCAACAGCACAGGCTCTAAGAGCAACAATCAATAAATGGGACCTCATGAAGCTGAAAAGCTTCTGTAAAGCAAAGGACACCATCATCATAACAAAACGACTGCCTACAGATTGGGAAAGAATCTTCACCAACCCTTTATCTGACAGAGGGCTAATATCCAGTATATATAAAGAACTAAAGAAGCTGAAAAGCAACAAACTAAATAATCCAATAAAAAAAATGGGGAACAGAGCTAAACAGAGAATTCTTGATAGAGGAATATTGAATGGCAGAGAAACACTTAAAGAAATGCTCAATATCATTAGCCATTAGGGAAATGCAAATCAAAACGACCCTGAGATTTCACCTTACACCGATCAGAATGGCCAAGATGAAAAACTCAAGTGACAACACATGCTTGAGAGGTTGTGGAGAAAGGGGAACCCTCCTCCAATGCTGGTGGGAATGTAAACTGGTACAACCACTTTGGAAGTCAGTCTGGTGCTAACTCAGACAATTAGGAATAACACTTCCTCAAGACCCAGCTATACCACTGCTAATTATATACCCAAAATTTGCTCAAGTACACAATAAGGACATGTGCTCAACCACATTTGTAGCAGCTTTATTTGTAATAGCCAGAACCTGGAAACAACCCAGATGTCCATCATTGGAGGAAAGGATACAGAAATTGTGGTATTTTTACACAATGGAATACTACTCAGCAATCAAAAATGAGGAAATCATGAAATTTGCAGGCAAATGGTGGGATCTAGAAAAGATCATTCTGAGTGAAGTATCCCATAAGGAGAAAGACAAACATGGTATATACTCGCTTATATCGACCTACAAGATATAATAAACATAATGACGTCTATACACTTAAAGAAGTTAAACAAGAAAGCAGACAAGGTAAGATGATAAATCCTCACTTAGAAAGACAAATGAGATGTGCATTGGACATATGACAGGAGTTTACCTCAGAAGGCATCTGAAAGACCCTACCAAGCAGTGTTTCAAAGCAGAAACTAAGACTCATAACCAAACCTTTGGCAGAAAGGGAGTTAGTATGACAGGGAAAGGATAGGAGCCCCACAAGGACCAAACATATCTTGGCACAGGGTTTTTTTCTAAAAGTGTTTCTCCAACCAAGGACCATGTATGGATATAACCTAGAACCTTTCCTCGGACAAAGCTCGTATTAGCTCATTAAGCAATTGGTTTCCCATAGTAAGGGGAACAGGAACTCAATGGCAGGCTCTTTGACTCCCCACCCCCCAAGGGAGGAGCAGTTCTGCTAGACCACAGAGGAGGACTTCTCAGCCAGCCCTGAAGATACCTGAGACAACATGGTCAGATGAAAGGGGAGGAAGTCCTTCCCTATCAGTGGACTTGGAAAGGGGCAGGGAGGAGATGAGGGAGGGAAGGAGGGTGGGATTGGGAGGGAATAAGGGAGCTGGCTATAGCTGGGATAGAGAGTTAATAAAATGTAACTAATAATAACAAAAAATAAAAAAAAGAAAAGCTGTTACTAATAAAAAGTGGGAGTAAGAAGCTAAAAAAAGAAAGAAAGAAAGAAAATATTTTCTGGACCTTGAAGCCTGGAATCTTCTTTTTCATCAATGGCTATTATTGTTAGATTTTGTATTTTCATGGTGTCTTTGTTTCCTTGGATGTTTTGTGTTTGTAACTTTCCATTTTTCTTTTGGTAGATGTATCTGTTTCTCAAATTATATCTTCAGTGCCTGAGATTTTCTCTTTTATCTCTTGTATTTTGTTGGTCCTGCTTATCTTTGTGGTTCCTAATCTTTTCTCTGAGTTCTCATGCTCTAGGGTTTTCTCTTTTTGTATTTTCTTTATTGTTTCTAATTCTGTTTTCATGTGTTGCACCATTTCCTTCATCTGTTTGAATGTGCATTTCTGTCTTATGATGGCATCCATTTTCTTTGTTTGTTTGTTTTGTTTGGCTCCTCTTCATGTGCCTCTATTTATATGGTTATATTTGCCTGTATTTATTTGAGAGCTTTGCTCAGTTCCTCTTTCTGTGCTAATAACTAGATAAGCATAAAATTAAAACAATTTTTTTTCTGTATTTCTGATGAGGCTGGCTCTTTGATCACCTCTCCCTGAAGGGGAAACAGCTTTATCAGGCCATAGAGGAAGACAGTGCAGCCACTCCTGAGGAGATCTCCTAGACTATGGTCAGAAGGAGAGGAGCACCCCCCTATCAGTGGAGTGGGAGAGGGGTACAGGAAGAGAATAGGGATGGAGTGAGGATGAGATTGGGAGGGGAGGTAGGAATGGGCTAAAACTGGGGCTAATTTGTAATTAAAAATCCATTGCTTTGGGGGGGTTCTGGTGAAGTCATGATTTCTTGATTATTTTTAGATGTGTTCTTATGCTGCCTTCTAGCCATCTGATGGTCTAAATCCTTAGCTCTTTGTTCCTGGAGCCTGTCCTGTAGACTGGGTCCATCTGTCTCTGGAGTCTGGAGTATTCTTCAGGAAGATGAGAGTGGTCCACAGGTTTGAGAATGGGTGTTGGTGTTTCCCATGCATCTAAGGGAGGAAGGATGCTAGTGCATGTGTGCAAGCACAAGAGTGTGGTTGGAAGTAAGTGTGCCTTCCAGGAAGGTGGAGTATGAGGGAGGAGTGTCAGTGCATGTTGTGGTGCAGCCTTGGCAGGCATAGTGCACATGCACAGGTGTCCTGAATGTCTCAATGGCCCTCAGACTTGCATTGGTATGTGCACCAAGGGCTCAGATCTGTCTGGGATGCACCATCTTGGCTCCAGGATTTGTTTGACTGGACTCCACTGTGAAACCCACAGAACAGGGATCCCTATGTTGCCTACAGTGTGTGCAGGGAAGTGTTTGGGATGGGTCTGATGTCTGGCATCTATCATACAGGGACCCTGGACCTGGGACTCTGTTTGTACTCTCTCACAGATGCACTCACTTGTTGGTGTGTGTAGAAAGAGCAAAGGGCCAAGGAACTCAGTTGCAGGTTTATGTGGTAAAATCAGAGGGCCCACATTTTTTTACCCTCAGATTTGGGTCTCCTGTTTGGCAGTTAGAGTAAAGAGGCCCTGTATCTGGGGTTATGCCTTTAGCCATTGGAGTAAGCACAGGTGCAGCTGAAACTGCAGGGGGTCCATAGGTCACCAATCTAAGACCCTGGAAACATCCAGGGTGGGAGGGGAGTACTGGAGCTGGATCCAATCTGTCCTAGCTCAAGGACTGTCCCTTCTAGCCCAGGAAGCCTCAGTGTTGATGCACTGGCTTTAGCCTCCCATCCACTCACAAGTTTTGGAGTTTTGGATCCTCTGCCCTTCAGAAAAGGTCCGCAGTGGTTGCTGCCATCTTGGAGTCCCAGTCTAGACATTTTTAATTCATAGAAATTCACATGACTGCTAACCTTGTTTGCTGTAGGATTCTTTTTGAAATATCTGATACCTTTAGGAAAAGTTAACTCTTTAAGGTATCACTTAAGAGAAAAATAGGAAAAAGGAGACACACTTGGAAGCAGCATCTCTTAGTTCTGAAAACTATATATATATATATACTTTTTCCAAATCAACCTCATTTGCACACATAAGAAAATGGAGTTCTTTTTCACTGACTGACTTAGGAATATAATTTAATGGCTTTTTGAGAATTTCTCTGCTTTTATATGTAAAGACATAAATAAGTATATATAATGTAAAGATAATGTCTTTGTATATATAGTATATACACATACATGTATATATGTATATCTACATACATGTATAATTTATACATTCTAAGGCATAATACTTTATGTAATGAAACATTTTGAAATTTACAGTATATATATTATAAATAATACAATAAAAATATAATTTGTAGTAGGATAAGTTTGTATTTTTAGTTCACTGTGAAATAATTTGAATATTCAGTAGAAAACTGATAGGTTAAATTTGCCAAGGAAATAAGCCAATCCAAGCCAGAGCAGAAGTATACAAAGGGCAGATTTATTTGGGAAATAGGAGTCTTTGGTGAGGTCAGCAGCTTCAGAGGATGAGACCTGAAGAAGTCACACCTAGTATGGACTGTAGGCAAAGGAAATGATGTGTCTGCCACAGGCCTGATTTGTGCCCAGGTATGACCACTAGGAAGGAGGCTTAGGTGGCTGGCATCTTCAAGTGAGGGGTTTCGGGACAGCTGTCAGGAATGCCAGGATTAGGCATCTAAGGCTTTCCTCAAGGGGGTGGGGGTTTGAGGAGAATAGGATTTATTTGATCATATGGGGGATGGGGCAACCTGAGGTTCCAACTGAACAGAAACAGATACAGATATTTGAGATTGAGTAAAATCTATAAATAAGAAATTTTTCTAATGTGTAACCTAATAAGATACTGAAAATTATTATAGTTATTAGAATATATAGAGCAAGCATATTTATGCTGACGGAATGTTGTAACATGGTGTCAATATATTTGTAATTACTATTGATTGCTGTGAAGTTTTGAATGAAATGACACCCATACACATCTATTTGAAAGTTTAGTCTTCAGTTGTTAACCGTTTAGGGAGACCATTAGGAAGGGTATCTTGTGGGAGGAGGCGTGTCACTGGGGAATCAGCTTTGGTGATTCAATAGCTGAGGGGACCCAGCCTTTCTCTCTTCCTATCTCCATCTCGCTGGTAAAGTTCATGCTCCAATATTGTGCCTGTCTCTGTTATACTCCCACATTCATGGACATAAACCAACCCAGTGAAAGTGTAAGTAAGCCTACAATTAAACACTTTCCTTTTAAGTTACTTTGGTCATGGTGTTTATTCAAAGCAATAAAACAGAAACTAAGACTGTAGGAAGCAACATCTAGTGCAAGCACTGTAGAATCAAGGACTTTCAGACACATGGGTCTATTTTCTTCAATGGAAGGAAGAGATTGAGCTGGTCACCAGGAATGCTGAGGAGAAAATAGTCAACAACCCAGTGGTCCTTTGCTATATTAGGAGCCAACTTCCATCTGAATTTTCCCCCAAACACTGAGAATTGTTTAGGCACTTATCCTGGGTTCTCTCAGCAAATCTGAAAGCGGGCCCATGTACTTTCCATCTTCCCTCAATAAAATCTATCTTTATGCTTATTACATATTCTTACTTTCTAGGCCCTACTTGTGTAGCCCAGTGCATAGAACTCATTATTATGATAAAGGTCTCAGATATTTTGTTATCGTTGAGTATTTTGCAAGTGAATTTTGATGTAGCTATTCTCAAAGTTTGTTAGGCAAACTGTCATTTAGAGACCCCCCACCCCCGCAGGTTCTACTGTGTTTAAATGTATACGATAATTAAACCACATGATCAGACTCTGGAAAAGTGTTGATTTTGTCTGACTGACCATGTCTGTCTGCCTCAGGTTTTTATTCTCACCTCTTCACAGTTCATTTTCCTGTTGGCTGTGATACCTGCAGAGATCCCATCATATAAAATAATTGTTTTCCTTGTTTGTTCTCAACTGCTTGAGTATACATTAAATAAAGTTGTCTCAGTAAGTGATAAAAACAGTATTAAAGCTGCCAATAGATTTAAAAATAAATTTAGAATTTTGAATTCAACCAAATATATATATATATATATATATATATATATTTAGTAACCTTGTGTCTTTTAAAAAGTTACTTCTTCACAGAGATCATATTTCTTAACTTTTTAAATTGAGCTTTTTTTCACAGACTGCTTTGTTTAATTCTGTAATTTAAGCACATTTATATATGTATTGATTGCTAATGGACAGTATCAGTTGCAAAGAAAATTTAAACAATTTAGTAGTAGTTCTGTTGTATTTTAAGTTACATTTTAATTTATACATTTATACAACATATTTTGATCATTGGAGGAGGTGTAGCGATACAGTGATAGAAAAATATGATCAAAGTGGGTTGTGTTTCATTATTTTTAAAATAACCACAACAAAATCCTAGAATGGTTTTAAATTTTTGATGGAATGGTTATATATCTAGTAGCAATCATTGGCTCAGCTCTGTTCTTTCTCTCCTGCCATTCTAAATACAGGCTTAAGATTATATTCCTTAAAGCACAGTGATATTATACAACCGTTGTATACATATAAAAAAATAAAACTCAAAACTCTACAAATTTCAGATGAAAATCTGGAGGCACATATCAAAAATATAATGTGCATCATCAAATCAACATTAATATTTCAGATAAATTGTAGACAATTTCTGTTATTTTGTGAGCTCTGAAAACTCCAAACTCTCTAAAACTATTGGGAGCTATAAATAAAAGCTGTATTGCTGTAATTCATTTATATTGGCTTCTTATGTAACAATGAATCGATATTGTTGACATTCTATGGTATAATTCAACCATCTGTTGAATTTTAATAAGGCAAAGTTGTCAGATGTAGCCAGTTCACCTGACACCATGTAAATCAATATGTGGTATCATATAAAAATCATACCCAATTGATGCATATTGATAACAAGAGCTGTTTTGACAATAAGGGATTAAAGATGCATTTGCTTTGGACAAAGAGCAAATCCCAAATAATATTTTAAAATGTCATTTTTAAATACTTGCTATACAAATTTCAGGCCGCACTGCCTTTGAGATTACTGTTATGCATTTCAGTTACACTGATGTAGCCAAATAATACCAGTTTTCCATAAGCTAACACACCCTGGTATATAAACTGTATGCAGAGGGAAATATTATAACTCTTCCTGTCACAAAGCAACTCACAGTAAATTGATGACAATCAATGTAAATGATCAATCACATCACTTATTTCTTTCTGAAAGAGATAGTTTTCAAAGTTTGGCATTGCTGAGCCACTGAACATCTGTAATCTGGTATATTGCTGAGCCACTGAACATCTGTAATCTGGTATATTGCTGAGCCACTGAACATCTGTAATCTGGTATGCACATTATAAGTAAAGTGTGTAGTTGTGATCTCCCTTGTCCACCAATAATAAATTCATTCAACACAACAACAATAACATACTGGACAAGATAAAATTACAACAAATAAAGAAACCTTGAAAGACCTGGAAGAAAGAAAATTGAATGAATGTAAATGAGAATGTTGACTCAATCATTATTCTGCAGAGTGCATGCAGCAGGATAACAAGATAAAAGTTCAATTACTAATGCAGATATTTGGTAAAGGGAGAAAACGGAAGAGAGAAATTATATAATTATGTTTTAATTTAAAAACATTATTATGAAAAAGAAAAATAAAAAGTCTCAAGGGAAGTACTATTTATCAGATACAAATTACTAAAAAGGAAAAATTTGTGATTTACAATATTGAAAACTGATAGAGTTAAGTATAGATGGACAGGGATAGACACTACAATTGCCAAGTACAACCAAGCACAGAAAAGCTCAGTAAACATTCTCCCACACAGAGAAGGTACTTGCACATTTTATAATCTATAGAAGATGGGCATTGAGAATCAAACTACCCAACCCTCAGTTTGCCTAGTTTCCAGTTAAACGTTACAAAAATAACAACCTTATTAATATTTTATCCTCATATGTTTTTCCTTAACAATAAGAGTTTCATAATTAAAAGACAAGCAGTTATCATAAGGTTTCACATAAATTGTTCCAATGTCTTTGTATGATTCTGAACGTTTGAGGTATCTTCTCTAATAAGTATTACGTATTATGAACATTTTGCCTGCATGTATGTATATACCCATGTATATGCCCAGTGCGTATGAAGGTAAGAGATGAGTATCCAATCCCTGGAACTGGAGTAACAGATGTTTGAGAGCTTTGATGTGGGAGCTTGGAAATGAACCTGGACCTTCTGGAAGAGCAACTGCTCAGCTATCATTTAAGCTTACTTCTCGGGCATTTTTACAGTGCCATGATACTATGCCAAGTAAAGTGGCTTTTAATGATTAAAACATTAAAATTTATTTCTATAATAGTTTGACCCTGTCAGTGAAACATAAGTACATGAATGAATAAACAAATAAATAGGAACTTCTACCCTAGTTTCAAGCTTTAGATGAGAGAGTTGTCTGAGTTTCAGGAAATAATTTTCTTCTAGGGATTATGAGAACAAATTAAAGTTAAATTTGGGTGTTTTGAATCTTTTCGTCTCTTATCTTTACTGAATGGTTAAATTAAGGCAATAAATCAAATATAATTCTTATTTTTACCTAAAAGCATCATAGGTCTTAAAAACTAGAATAATAAACCTTTGTGTAGGTACATAAGCACTTTAACCAATGTTTCTGATGGCTTTCCATGCTCAGCCTTTCAGGTGTCTAGGAGTCCAGCTGATCATCTGGGAAGCAGAGGGCTTGGTCCATGAGGCTGCCTGTGACTGGCCTTAAAGAATATGGTTCTCTCGTAGCATGTGATAACATAAAGTGATTGTTTCACATTACTTCAACCTCAAAGTAATGATGATGTTAAACAATTGGAATAAATAATTGTTATATGTAAGCCTAGTGGTTTTGTTGAGTTTAAAGCCCATATATGATGAAATGACACTTTTGCTGTTCGCTCTCTGCCATTAATAACTGTTTCCATTCTGTCTCCCTGGGTTTTGTCTGATATCAAGATCAGATCACAAAGCACATTGGTGTTCCCTCAATTACAGAATATTAACTAGACTGGACCAGAAAAGGAAATCACTATTCCACATTATAATTAAAACACTTATAAAGGTAAACCTATCAGAATTACATCTGACCTCTCATCAGGAACTCTAAAAGCCGGAAGGCTTAGACAGATATCTTATAGACTCTAAGAGACCAAACAACAGTCCAGACTATGACAGACCAAACAACAGTCCAGACTACGTCACCCAGCAAAAATTTTAATAATGATAGATGGAGAAAATAATATATTCCACAACAAAAACACATTTAAGCAGTAGCTATCAACAGATCCAGCCCTACAGAAGATAATAGAAGGAAAATTCCAATCCAAGGAAGCCTACTAAACCCAGGAAAACACAGGGAAAAAATAACCCCACATCTGCAAACCAAATGAAGGTAAGCACCTACACATACACACACACTCTACAAACATCATCAAAATAACAGGAAATGACAAGGACCAAATGTATCTGGGCACAGGGTCTTTTCTGAGACTGACACTCAACCAAGGACCATGTATGGATATAACCTAGAACCTCCGCTCAGATGTAGCCTGTGGTAGCTCAGTAACCAATTGGTTTCCAAAATGAGGGGAACAAGGACTATTTCTAACAGGAACTCAATGACTGGCTCTTTGGTCTCCCCACCCCCGAAGGGAGGAGCAGTCCTATTAGGCCACAAAGGAGGGCTTTGCAGCCAGTCCTGAAGATACCTGATAAAACAGGATCAGATGAATGGGGAGGAGGTCCCCCCTATCAGTGGACTTGGAAAGGGGCACGGTGGAGATGAGGGAGGGAGGGAGGGAGGGACTGGGAGGGAATGAGGGATCGGGACACGGCTGGGATACAGAGTTAATAAAATGTAACTGATAAAAAAGAAATAATAAATAAAAAAAAGAAAACTTATAAACAAAATAACAGGAAATGACAACCACTGGTCATTAATATCTCTCAAAATCAATGGCCTCAACTTCCCAATAAAAAGGCAGAGATTAACAGAATGAATGAAAAATCAGGACCTCTCATGCTGCTGCATGCAAGAAACATATCTCAGCAATTAAGATAGACATTTCTTCAGACTAAAAGGTTGGGAAAGTGTTTTTTTAAGCAAGTGGATTCAAGAGGCAAGCTGGAGTAGCCACTCTAGGATCTAATAAAATGGACTTTCAACCAAAATTAATCGAAAGATATGGGGAAGGACACTTTAACCATATCAAAGTAACAATTCAACAAGATGACTTACCAAATTCTGCACAACTATACCCAAATGCAAGGGCACCCTTATAAAAAAAATAAAAGTGCTTAGCCTCGCATCCTGAGCATAACATTTTAGCTTTTTATGGTAGCCAACCATGCTTGGGGAGACTGCCCTGCTTCAATGGCTGTAAAGGCCTGAATAATCATGGCTGCATTACGCTGTTGTGAGACTCTGATCTTGAATATACACCACAGGCAAACCAAGGAGACCAACACCAGAAGGCCTGTTAACGCTCCCATGCCAGCCCATTCCTTCAGATGATTCATGGCTGCAGCAATCCATGGAGATAATCCTGTGGCTAGTCCTGCGTCCACTCTGGTAGAATTTACTGTGATAATGGCCACTCTCAGCTGCTCCATCATAGTATCGAATTCTCCAGTCCAATTACCTAAAATATAGCTAGACAATTGTTTAGACAGATTTGCAGCACAGGAAAAATTCTCATGTAGTATGCTAGTGACACAAAGTCCAGCATACTTTCATTGACAGCCAAGTTGAGCAATTTGCCATAGGGTATCAATTTGCTCCTACACGAGGTCAATCCTCTGATTGAACACCATCAAGCCTCCTTTTAGTTGAGCATTAATTCCTTTTTGTACATCTAAGGCATGAGCTACATTGGCTAAAAGATTATTCAGGGTCTGAGCAGTCTGCACAGTATGACTCATGGCTAATGCCACGGTGGTAGCTCCAACAGCTGCCAATGAGATGGCAGTAACAGTGGCGGCTGTAGTTCCAAGATCCCTTTTCTGTCTGAAGAGAGTCATAGCGTGAGGGGCATCAATGGGCACAGGCACCCAGCGAGGCATGCGAGCAACCAGGGCATACTTAAATTTACTAGCATTCCAGCATTGGGCAAAAAAGCAAGTATCATCACCACAATTACTTGGATCTATCTGGCTAATAATGAATAAAAATGGGGGATGTAAACAAACAGGTGTGGGCTTATAGGAAATATTATGAGAAGCCTTAACCCCCTCTTTGGAACATCTTGCATCAGTTCTAGAACTAGCAGTGGTGGTATCTGAGGTCTGAGTAGGTTCAGGGTCAGCCGCTTTCGACCCAGAGAAGAGCAAGTCTGATTGCATGCGGGTTGATGCCCCAAGTCCCGCCTCTGAGAAAAAGGTAATGGACGGGTCTGATGCTCTTTGGTTGGATGACACCCAAATGAACATCAGTACAAAGTCCCAATTAATTTCTAATATCAGAGATCAGACCTCTACTCTTGCCTGATGCATCTAAAACAAAAAGGGGGAACTGTAGAGAGCTGCGTAATGCCGTGCCTTAAAGAGGGAGCTGGTTTCTGCCTTCCACCTTCTGGATGGTGAGTGCTCTCTGTCACAAACAACTCCACATTTGGCTAAGGCTGAGGATCTGGCTTGCTTCCATGTATGTGGACCTATCTGCATTGCCCACGTGGCACGCTGGGGTTGGCTACCCAGAGGCTTTTTAAGCTGTGGGCTGGCTTTCCCCAGGGTCTGATGATTGTTCAAGGTTCCTGAATAAACTGCATTGAAAAAATAAAATAAAAGTACATAACAGTAATATTACTAAAGCTTAAATTACGCACCAAACCCCACATATTAATAGTGACAGACTTCAATACCTCACTCTCTCCAATGAACATATCATCAAGACAGAAACTAAAAGGAGAAATAAATCAACTAACAGATAGCATTAATCAAATGGATCTAATATATATATGTAAAACATTTCACCAAAACGTAAAAGAATATACTTTTTTCTTAGTACCACATGGAATATTCCCCAAAAATTGACCATATACTTTGTCACAAAGAAAGCCTCAATAGAGTCATAACCAAACAATGGAAAAAAGACAGAATCTTCAACAAATGGTGCTGGTCTAAGTGTACATCTACATGTGGAAAAATGCTAATAGATCCATATTTATCTCCATGCACATAACTCAAATCCAAGTGGATCAAAGACCTCACTATAACACCAGATACCATAAATCTATTAGAAAAGAAAGTGAGGAAAAGCCTGAAACTCATTGGCATAGGAAACAACTTCCTGAACAGAATACTGACAGCTCAGGCACTAAGGTCAACAATTAATAAATGGGACTTCTTGAAACTGAAAAGCTTTGTAAGGCAAAGGACACTGTCAATAGAAGAAACAATCATCTACTGATTGGGAAAAACTCTTCACCAGTCTTACATCTGAAAAAAGTCTAATACCCAAAATATATAATGAACTCAAGAAGTCAAACATCAATACACAAAATAACCCAGTTAAAAATGGGGCATAAAACTAAACATAGAGTTCTCAACAGAGAAATATTGAACAGCTGAGCAGCACTTAAAGAAATGTTCATTGCCCTTAGTCATCAGGGAAATGAAAATCACAATGACTCTCAGATTCCATTTTACACTGCTCAGATGACTAAGATCAAAATCTTAAGAGACAATACATACTGGCAGGGGTGTGGAGAAAAGGGAATACTCCTCTATTGTTGGTGGGGGTATAAACTTGTGCAGCCACTTTGGAAATCAAACTGATGCTTTCTCATGAAATTGGGATAGCTTTTCATCAAGACACAGCTATATCACTTCTGGGTATATGTCCAAAAGACACTCTACCATACAGCAAGGACACTTGCTCAACTATCTTCATACCAGCATTATTCATAAGAGTGAGAATTAGGAAACAACCTAGACATTCTTCAACTGAAGAATGAATAAAGAAACTGTGGCAAATTTACACAATGGAATACTACTTAGCTATTAAAAACAAAGAAATCCTGAAAATTTTAGGCAAATGGCTGGAAGTAGAAAACATCATACTGAGTGACGTAACCCAGACCCAGAAAGATACACATGGTACGTTCTCACTAATAAGTGGATTTTAGCTATATAGTACAGGATAAACATAGTACAAGGCACAGAACTAAAGAACACAGGTAATAAGTATGATTCAAGGGAGGATGCATAAATTTTGCTCAGAAGGGAAAACAGAAGAGACAGAGGCTAGGAGAGGAGGGTGCCTACTCCTGACAGTATGAATGGTACTCAGCTAAGCCTGCAGACAGTAACCTATCAGAGTTTTCTTCTGAGAAACTCTACCCAACAAGTCTAAAAGCAGATACTGAAAGTCACAGCCCAACATTGGGGGATGTGTAAGGACTCTTGTGGAAAAGTGGGAGGAAAGAGAAAAGGACCTTTGATGACAGAAGTTCCACAAGAAGACCAACAGAGCCAACTAACCACTTCCGAGAGGATCTTGCTGATGTGGAAGCATTAACCAAGAACCAA
Organism: Meriones unguiculatus; assembly: GCF_030254825.1. Classification (NCBI taxonomy): domain Eukaryota; kingdom Metazoa; phylum Chordata; class Mammalia; order Rodentia; family Muridae; genus Meriones; species Meriones unguiculatus. Next base: position 9,606,955 of record NC_083353.1, read on the forward strand.
GCGTGGACTGTACCTAGTCTTCCCTACAAAATGTAGCTAATGGGCAGCTTCATGTGGGTCTTCAAGTAAGGAAAGCAGAAACTGCCCCTGACAAGGACTTTCCTGCTGTCTTTTTGATCACTTCTCCCTGAAGGGACTCTCTTGCTAGGCCAAAGGGAAAGAGGACATGCTCAGTCCTTGATGAGCTGGGGTTTCTGGGAAGGGGGGCTCCCATTCTCTGAGGAATAGGGGTGAGCACAAAAGGGAGGAAAAGGGAGATAGGGTAGGACTGGGAGGTGTCATGGGATGGGACCACAGCCAAAATGTAAAGTGAAAAAAATAAAAAAATGAAAAGTCCCCAGTACAGCCACATAATTCAATGTGTGGACCATTAAAATAAAATACAAGATGTATTGTGGGCAAAAGAGAAACAACAAAGAGTGATTACTTTTCTAAAATTGTTTGTAGTACATTTTACACTAAAGATGCAAAAAGAGTTCAAATAGCATTCTCCTTTGTTTGCAATTTGATTTTGATACATCAGTTTTAACAATTTACCTTTTCTTGACATTTTCTCTGGGGTGCAGTAATATCTGAGGTTCCCAGAGGTTTAACACAGAGTTGGGCTCCATACACACTAATTACTAGGTGGTTGGCTACCCTCTGACAGAATGCTGCACGACCATGCCTTTCTGAAAACGATGATGAAGTTATTCTCCCTTCCTGTTGGTATGTCACGTCAACCCTTGGCAGATAAGTGCTCATAAAGGGCTATGTCTTAGGCCATTCTCAGTACATAGATTAATGGCGTCTCAGACCCCGACCTTTCGTGAGGCACCGATCCAAGGCTGTGGGAGTAGTGTAGTTGGGTAGGCACAGGGGTACCATGCTCTGCCTACTCCAGACATTGTGAGGTATGCAACATCGCCAGTCTCAAATCTCATTCAGGCTTTGTTCGGGTCTCAAAGAAGGAGTGATGGATCATGAGGTAATGTCTTCTCATGAAAGCATAATCTAATTTGTTTCACTATGAAAACTGTAGCAGGCTTATGGGAAAGGAGGGGAAACGATTAGACTGGGTCAACTATGTCTTTAGGGAGCTATGAACTAGTAGTTGGCAGTCTGTGCTGGGGAATGACTTTGGCAAGACCACAAGGCCATCCTATAGAGTCTTATTTGACTTTACCTAAAACTCCAATTAAAAAAATTAAGTCATTCATAATTTTAAGACAATATTATTATTAAAAATTTGAGGAGAAGCCCCTGTTCTGCTTCATTGGTGAAAAGTACACAATTATTTTTACATTCCACTCTCTCTCAGAGATTCTCTGAATAGAGAGAAAATTGCTACAAAGTGTCAATTTTTTCCCATTTACCAAACTATTCTGTGGGAGACTGGTGTAACAGGGCCTTAATGCAGAAGTCATTTCAAAATCTACAACCAGAATTTTCTCCATGCTTTTGACTTTGTCATTTCTCCTCTTAATGATTTTTTTTAACATTGCTGGTTAAAATAGTCTAAGGATTAATTTTTAATATATTTCTTCCTAAAGGTGTTCCATAAACATTTTGAAAGTAAATCACTCAATAGTGATTTCTTTGATAATAAAAGTTATGTGCATATATATTTATATATATACTTAAAGGATATAGAACCTCAGAAAACCTCAGAAGATTTTTTTCAACTCTTATCATACTCTTATTCTCTACTCCAAATATTTAATCATAAGATGCACATGTACATTTCAAACACTCTAGATATTGTAGATATGACATAGTAACCACATACATGAAAGCCCGTGTTTTAGTAGCTAAAGTTCATACAGATGTCTTATTTTAAATCAAGTGTTGCTTATTTTCAGTTTACGTGTATGCATGTCCAATGCTTCTCCATAAAATATACAAGTTTGTATGCTGAAGAAAGTCTTATTTGTATTATCCTGTGATTCATGAACTTTTATGCAGTAAATAATGGGTATTTATGCTTTGAATTTGAATCAGTTATTTAGATTATTATACTTTTTTGTATATGAGATCTCAACTGTAAGTGTATACAAAGGACTAAAGAATGGTCAAATGTATCAAATATCTTTGTTTAAAATGACTATAGAGCCTTAAGTTTTGTCTTAGATAAATGAGCAATTTTGTACTTTTGGGGAAAGAAAAGTCAGACTGAGCATCAGTATTTGGGGAGCTTGATATTATTTACTATCTGTTTCTTGTTGCAAACTATGAAGTCTGCTCCTGTGTATGTTTCTGAACAATTTTTAGTTGATTCTTTTTTTTTTTTTTTTTTTCTCAAAGATCATTCTTTCTTTGCTTTTATGACCGGAAAAGGTTATGTATCCATTGACGAAATGGCAGTCTCAAATGTTGTAGAACCCAAATTCAGACTGTACGAATCCTTGCTTGTATTCTTAAATCTTTGTATTTGGTCAGTTGAGCCTTGAATCTGCTTTAGCATAGTAGACTCTCTGTGGTCAACAGTACCTCTTATAATTGCTGTCCAAGCCAGGGTATTCCTTACTCCCCACCACATTGTGGTCATCTAGCATCCATCAAAAATAATTATACTTTAATGCTACTGTGCCTTTTAATTCGCCCGATAACTAAACTATAAACATCGATGAGAAACTTCATAATGATATGAGATGACTCATAAAATTTTGCTTAAATGATTAATTATAATATTATCATTCACTGTCATAAAACTGAAATTTTACCTATAGGAATGAAAAGGTGATTGAGCCAAGTTAGTCAGCTTTGATGTTTTCATTATTAAAAGCCCTTTTCTTAATACAAATAATTGCTACCTTTTGCTGCTGATTCCAGTCTTGTTATAACCCACCATCACAGTGAAACACTATTTAATTAAATTGATCTGACCTTGACCATGTCTCTGCATGACTTCATTTCTTGTAACTTCAAATTTTTCATTTAAAATACTTTGAGTTCACTCATGCCATAGTTACATAGTTAATATTATCTAATACCATATTATTTGTCATTACAACTCACATAAATTGGCTCTCATTTATCATATGTCTGGTACTGTAAACTGGTTTATATAAGTCATTACAATCATTATAATAAATCAGTGGTGTTCTTACTTGAACAAATTTGTTCTTAGATTGGGTATTTCTATAACCAGCAAAAAAATTTTATTCTTTCCATTTTTTTTCTCTTTTCAGACAGGGATTTTCTGTATAGCCTTGGCTGTCCTGAACTCATTTTGTAGACCAGGCTGTCCTTGAACTAACAGAAATCCGCCTGCCTGTGTGTTCCAGATTACAGGTGTGGGATTACAGGAATGCGCCACCACCTCCCACATTTTTTTTTAATTTTAATGTATAAATACAGATTCATGCATGTGTGTGGACACATGTAGGTGGTTTTACATGTATGTGTGTACACATTGTATATGTGGAGGATCAAAGTGGTTGTCAGAAATTATCCTAGATTGGTATTCCACCTTGTTCACTGAGGCAGTCTCTCAGTTAAGCAAAGAGCTTGATAATATGGCTGGTCTTTCTAGCTGTCTTGCTCTGGAGGTGCCCTATCTCTGCCTTCTGAGGCTAGAATTATAAATTGGCCTCTCTGATAATTCACATGAGTTTTTGGGGATTTAAACTCTGTTCATCATTGCATTCAAATGTTTCAATTGCTGAGCTACTTTCCAATTGAAAAACTAACCACGTTTTAGTAAAACAGAGAATTTTACCTAGTAAGCTTTCAAGTGTCGTTGCCATTTTCATTTTTCTAGTATAATGGGTAGTTATTAAGTAATCTAAACATATAAAATTACAAAAATGAAATAGGGTATCTTCAGTTTTCTCTACTAGTTTCTGCTAAAAACAAACAAATATGAGTTTCACTTGCTGTCAAAATGCTGTATATGTTTGCTGAAGGTGTGGGCTTGCATCTGGAACATGGTTTCTTTGTTTCTCATCCTAGAAGAAAGAACTGGACTGGAAATGAATGAATAATGGCAGAAATGGAGGTGGCTTATTAAGGAGACCATTACCAAGAATGAGAGAGCCAACCTAGAACAATATTAATGATACTCTGCTATGCTTGCAGACACATGCCTAACATAGCTGTCCCCTGAGAGGTTCCAGCCAGCAACAGATCAAAACAGATGGTGAGACTGGCAGCCAAACATTGTGTGAGCGCAGGGAGCCTTGTGAAAGAGTAGAGGCAAAGGAGAGAAGGATCTTTTAGTGACAAGAGCCCTACAAGAAGACCAACAGAGGCAGCTAATCTGTGCCCAGGGAAACTTTCAGGTACTGAAGCACCAATCAAAGACTGGACTGGACATAGACTGGACCTAGGACCTCTACACATATGTAACAATGAACATATTTGTGTTCATGTGGATTTCCTGGTAAAGGGAGTGGAGGATGTCTCAGACATGGTATGTGTTACCTGCTTTCTGATTAATTTCTCCTTGGCAGGGCTGCCTCCTTGCAGGACCAGAAGGGAAAGGGACAGGCTCAGTCCTAACTAGACTTGATGTGCTGGGGTAGGTTATTGGTGGTAGTGATGGCCTCCCTTTTCTTGATTAGTAGTGGAGGAGGATTAGGGGTACGAAGAAGGGAGGGTGGGCCTGGAGGGAGAGGAGGGAGGTACCTAGGATCAGGATGTAAAGTGATTTAAAAACAAACAAACAAACAAACAAACAAAACAAACAAACAAACAAACAAAAACCAGAACTGGCTTATAGAGCTGGGAAAGCTAGAAAGTTGTTCTAGCTCAGCACAAGCATGTTGAGCCTTTACATGTAATTTTTGTGGCACCCCCTTCCAGCTTTTGGTGACTGTAATATTTTTCTGGTGCAGGCTCTGTTCCTTGTTTTTAATTTATTTTTAAATGTATTATAATTTATTCACTTTGTATCCCAGCTGAACCCCCTCCTTCTTCCCCTTCTTCACCCCCTCTCAATCCCATCTTCTCTCCCCTTTCTCTTCTCATGCCCTTCCCCTACACCGCTGAAAGAGGAGGTCCACCTCCCCTTCTTTCTGACCATAGCCTGATGAGAATCAGGCCTCATGAGGACTGTCGGCATAGTCTTCCTCTGTGGCCTGGTAAGGCTGACTCCCCACCCCCATTAGGGGGGAGGTGATCAAAGAGTCTCTGCTCGTTTTAAGCAATACTGGTAGGGAGAGGTATTTAGTCTTTCTGCAAACAGGGTTCTGTCATTTGTTGGATTTGATGCTTTTCTATGCCCTAATCTCTTTCCACACCATGAGACAGCTCTTTGTAAATGAAGGGTCATAGATTTGTGAGATGGGAAAAATGTTTTTGAAACTCAATTTTCTGGGTTCCTATAAAGATGAATCATTAGGTTAATGTCAAAATAAAATTGTTCAAGGGCCTAGAATACAATATATGTCACAAATATATTGAAAAATGTTATTTTATTATGGAATAGAGAACAAAGTACCAAACTAAACTACTTACTTAAAGAAAAAATAATGCCCTTTATTCATTCAGTATAATAAATTTCAAACAGGCTATATGCAAATAATTTTCACATGGTCTAAAAAATGTTTTAAAGCCAAAAGGAGGATAATAACTAAACCAAGTCTAAAGAAAAAGAAGGCAGAATCCGATTCTTCAGATAGCCTCACCAGAAAAAGCAATTTGAAGCATGGTAGAAAGAAAAGTTGTAATGTTCTCATTGACCTTTCTGCTCTGTAGACAACCACTCACTAAAGACAGAACAATTACTCTGAAGTCCTACTCTTATCCTGTGTAGACATATATTGTACTAACCTAGGGAGCTTAAACAAAACTTGTTCTTGGACCTAACCCCTGATTCTCATTGAATCAGCATGAAACTGAATGGATATGAGAAATTTTAATAATGCTTGATGATTATCTTTTTTGGAACAGTTTATAGGGGATTATCTTTTACTTGAATTTACCTTCAACCAAGAGAAAAAGGCAAGTTCCAGGATCAACTTAATACCTGCTATCACTCAACAAGCTACTAATAATTGCTCATGTTATATTTATCTGACTCCCTATATAAGATGAAAGTTTTATTTTATCTTGTGGTTATATATCACAGTAGACCTTTATGATGAGTCACAGCATTAGAACTAAAATTATTGATTAATTTGGTAGGCTCAGTGTACTCACTAACTCCTTGAAATATTAGTTCTTGAATGATCTAAAAATAAAATTTTGGAGAAAATGGAACAGGAAGTTTAAGTAGGTGAGTATTTGAGTTAGGATTTGATTTCCTGGGAAGAGACACCATGAGGGCAAATCATAAAATAAAACATTTCATTGGGGTTGGCTGACAGTTTCAGATGTTTAGTCTGTTATCATCATGGTGGGAAGCAAGGCAGTGGGCATGTGCTGGAGGAGCTGAGAGTTCTACATCTTGATCCAAAGGCAGTAGAAGGGGACTTTGTTCCACCCTGGGTGCAACTTGAGCAGAGGATACCTCAAACCTGCCCCCACAGTGACAGACTTCCTCCATCAAGGCCACACTTACTCCAACAAGGCCACACCTTCTAAAGTGCCACTCTCCATGGGCCAAGCATTCAAACACATGAGAGTCTATGGGGGCCATACCTAGTCAGACTACCATAGTGGCGGTTCTAAGAGGGGCATGAGGGGATATGGGAGAGACAGCTAAAATTAAGGACCATTTTTGGGAAGGGGAGAATGGAAACCAAATGCAATAGAATCTTTTAAAAATATACACACATATGAAGATGATCAAATGAAATTGCCAAATACTGACAGAGACAAGGCCCTAACTAGACATCTCTTGTCACCAAATGAAACTTCCATTACTGGATTTGAGTGGCATCTAATTGAGTTATTGGCCAAAGGTATTTCATGGGAACCTACAAATAACCCATGCTGTTGTCAAGACTATGTAGATTTCTCTCCACAAACTGAAGTCAAGGCCTACTGTAAAAAACTAGAATATGGAGAAGTTGAGATGATACCTGATACACTGAGTCTTCACTACTGCATGTTCATCTTCTTGGTACAAGAAGAGCCTCTGTATGCTAACAAAGAAAAAAGGTATGCACAAACCTAGACATAAATCTATAATGATGTTCTGCCTAAAGGACTGTGAAAGCAATGGTGCCATAAAACTTATAAGAGTAACCAATCAATACCTGCTTTAAAACCCACTCCACAAGATGGAACCAATACCCAAAACTTCTTGAGTTATGAAGAACTAGACACTAGATAACCCAGGGACCTAGAACAAAACCAAAGACTACTGTTCTGTTAAAGGGGTGTAGCGATAAAATGATACCTAATGTGATTCTGCTACACTCATAGACCAGTACCTTGCTCTGCCACTTTCAGGGAAGCTTTCTGCTGAAGCAGATGACAACACGTACAGAGATCTTTAGTCAGGAATTATTCAAAAAATTTGAATTATTTGTTAGCCCCAAACTGGACAATCCCATTAAATGTCTTTACTCAGAGCTCAGAGAACCCTGCAGATGAAGAGGTCAAATTAATTTGTTTATTCAATTTACATCTAGGTCATAGGCTCCTTACTCCTCTCCCCCATCCCACTCTCTCTCCTACACCTCCCCTCCCTGCTTCCTTAGATTGGGGGATCCATGCTACCCCCACACCCCAGATCATCCAGTCACATGAAGACTGAGTTCTTTTTTACCTGTGGCCTAGTAGTGCAGTCCCATCAGGAGGAAGTGATCAAAATCAGTCCATATCAGAAATAGACAGTGCGCCCCTCACTAGTGACCCCACATTAAGCCTGGCTGCCCATCAGCTACATATATGGAGAGAACCTATGTCCAGTCCATGCTTCTTCAGACTCCCGTTTTTTGTTGTTGTTGTTGTTTGTTTGGGGTTTTTTGTTTGTTTGTTTGTTTGTTTGTGTGTGTGTGTGTGTGTGTGTGTGTGTGTGTTTGTTCTTCTTGTGGAGCTCTTGTCACCTCTAGGTCTATTTATCCTTCCCGCTTCTTTTCCACTAGACTCCCTATACTTCTCCAGATGTTTGACTGTGAGCCTCAGTATTTGTTTCAACCATTGCTGTCTGGACACCCTCAGAGGAAACCCTGATAGGTTCCTGTATGCAAGCACAGCAGGGTATGATTAATGGTGTAGGGGTTGGCTTTCTTCTTTGAGGTGTTTCTTAGGGTTGGGCCCTGAATTCCTTGGACATTCCCTCAATCTCTGCTCTATTTGTTCTATCTTTTTTAACTTAAAGTAGGTTGCCTGCTTAGCACCAGATATCCCACAACTTTAAGGCATCTTTGGAGGTGCGTTATTTAATGTCATGCCAGGGCTTTTAAAAAGAAAAAAAAATATTTCATGACTATTACTACTACTACTTAGGCTTCCTTAGGGTTCTCCTTGTTGTTTATCTACTTTAGGATGATAGACTTTAGTAGGTTTATCCTATATGTCTAATATCTACTTATAAGTGAGTATATACCATTTGTGTCTTTATGTTTCTGGGTTACCTCGTTCAGGATGATCTTTTCTAGTTCCATCCATTTGCCTGCAAATTTCATGACTTCCTTGTTTTTAATTGCTGAGTAGTATTCCATTGTGTAAATGTACCACAATTTCTGTATCCATTCCTTGGTTGAGGAACATCTAGGTTATTTCTAGATTCTGCTATGAGCATAGATGAGCAAATGTTGTTGTATGGCTGAGAATCTTTAAGGTATATGCCCAGGAGTGGTATAGCTGGATTTTTTTTTTTAGTATTAAATATGTTTATTATTGAACAATTTCATTCCCTACATACAAATAAGTTATTTATTACATAATTGTTTATGTGGGTTTTCTGAATTGCTTCTGGTTACTGAATATTATCCTCCAACATTTACATTTTGTTTCAATTATTCCTATATTATTTTTTATTAATTACACTTTATTCACTTTGTATCCCCCCATAAGCCCCTCCCTTCTCCCCTCCTGTTCCCACCCTCCCACCCCCTTCTTCATGTATGCCCCTCCCCAAGTCCACTGATAGGGGAGGTCCTCCTCTCCTTTCTTCTGATTTTAGCACTAATCCTAATTTCCTGAGAAAGCACCAATTGGTTTGCAAATTGGTTGTACAGGTTCACATTCCATCCAGCAATGGAAGTGAGTTTCCCTTTCTCCATAACCTCTCCAGCATGTGTTGTTATTGAGTTTTTGATCATAGCCATTCTGATGGGTGTAAGGTGGAATCTCAGGGTCGTTTTGATTTGCATCTCCCTGAAGACTAAGGACACTGAGCATATCTTTAAGTGCTTCTCTGACATTCTATATTCCTCTATTGAAAATTTTCTCTTTAGCTCTGTATCCCATCTTTAGTTGGATTACTTGATTTGTTGGTGTTTAACTTCTTGAGTTTATATATTCTGGATATTAGCCTTCGTCAGATATAGGGTTGGTGAAGATCTTTTTCCAATCTGTAGGCAGTCGTTTTGTTTTGATGACAGTGTCGTTTGCTTTACAGAAGCTTTTCAGTTTCAAGAGGTCCCATTTGTTGATTGTTGCTCTTAGAGCCTGTGCTGTTGGTGTTCTGTTCAGGAAGTTGTCTCCTGTACCAATGAGTTCAAGGCTCCTCCCCACTTTTTCTTCCAACAGACTTAGTGTATCTGGTTTTATATTGAGGTCTTTGATCTTTCAAGGTCCTTAAAGAATTGTGTTGGTAATTTGCTGCTGCTTGCATTGAATCTTTAGATTGCTTTTGGTATGATGGTTATTTTCACTGCTAATCCTACTGAGCAATGAGCATAGGAGATCTTTCTATGTTCTTATTTCTTTTCAGTTTCTTTCTTCAGACTCTTGTAGGCTTTTCTTTTTCTTTCCTTGTTTTTTTTTTTTTTTTTTAATACAAGCCTTTCATTTCCTTAGTTTGAGTTACACCAAGATACTTTCTGTTATTTGTGGCTATTGTGAATGTTTCTCTAATTTCTTTCTTAGCCTGTTTGTCTTTTGTATACAGGAGGGCTTCTGATTTTTTTTTTTGAATTAATTTTGTATTCAGCCATTTTGCTGAAGGTGTTTATCAGCTAAAAGATTTTTCTGGTAGAATTTTTGGGTTAAATTATGTTTGTTTTGTTTTGTTTTGTTTTGTTTTTAATTTTTCTTCTTAATGTGCCTTGAGTAACTATGGACATAAGATCATTTTCCTGTGTTTCAGCTACAATAGAATATGCATTGTTTTTGGAGATTCTGGTGAAGCCATGATGTCCTGGTTTTGTTGTCTGTATTTTTATACTGGCCTGTTGCTATCTGGTTGTCTGTAGACTTGACTGCTTCTTCCTGGAGCCTGGACTGTAGACTGTGTCTACTTGTGTCTGGAGTCTGGAGTAGTCTCTGCTGGTTTCACTGTCTCTCCTGGGTCACTATTTGTGACCCAGGTATGCTAGGTAGTTGGAGCAGAGGCAGAAAGATCTCTGAGATTCCTTGAGACGGCAGACAATGAGATTTGGGTCTTTAGCCTGGCTCAGTTCTCCTGGATTCCCTGGCTGTGCTGGGTTCCTTGTTTCTGCCCAGGTGAGCCAGGCAGCTTGGATGTAGGTAGAAAGATCTCTGAGCCTAAAGCTGCTCCAGTGCCCCACTGGCTTCCTCGAGATGGTGGACAATGAGACTTGAGCGCCATGCTTAGCTCAGCTCCACCATGTTCACTGCCTCTGCTGGGCTGGATGATAATGACTCAGGTGATACAAACAGCTGAGGAGCAGGCAGAATGGAGCCATGCCTCCCCAACAGCACGGGATGGTAAAATTGAGCTACAGGGTTTGAAACCAAGAGCTGCTGGTACTGGGAAGGTGTCCCAGGACTGTTGGAGTGGGCACATGGGTTTGGAGCCTCACCCTCTATACAGAAAGGTATTCACTCTACAGGCAGTTAGAGTGAATGCCCAAGCTAAAGGTAGCAGGAAGCTAACCACAGAAGGTAGGCTTGGGCAGGTGGCCTGAGGCTCTGGGGTCAGAGCCACAAGCCGCTGGTCCCAAGAAAGTATCTGCAAAAGGTAGGCTTAGCCATAGTTTGTATATATATACACATACACATACATATACATTCACACACATTTAAAAAATAAGCATCCTGTTATTTGCATATATATTATGGCTCCAAATTTATCCAAATTTAATGTTTTTATGGGATTCCTGAGTGTGCAAACAAATGGATCTATGTATCTATATGTGCCTTGTGCCTTTCTATGGGGCTTTTTTGTTTTTGTCTGTTCTATAATGTGTTATTGTTTATTTTATTTTAATTATCTGTACAAAAACTGTTAATTTTCTAAGAGATATTTAAAGGATCAGGTAGGTAGGAGGGGAGTTGGTGAAAATTTGGGAGGAGAATGTGGAAGGGAAACTGTGATCAAGATGTGTTATATGAGAAAAATATTTTTTAAAATAAGGAAAAGAAAACCAATATAATGTCATTGAAATTTTATGTGGCTTTTGGCATTACCAGAGAGACACAGTCTCATACCAAGCACCCTGATTCTCTGGTTCTTAATATCTCAATGTTCCCTTTGCTTTATGTACAAGAATGTTAGAAGCTACACCTATGAAATCTCAGTAACATGACTGCTGAAACATGAGCTGAACATGGACAAGAGCAGGCATGCTAAAGTAGGAAAGCCCATGAGGCTCAACCCCACACATAAAGCTATAGGCAACTAAGAAATGATGAAAATAGGATAAATGGCTTCCTCTAGGCATGGGCACACCAGCTCATTGTCTACTACCAAATGGTCTGCTCTAAAAACATACATATCAGTAATATTATACATATTGAGCAGGTAGAAATATATTTGTATATACAAACATATATATATGCAAATAACAAGAATTAATGAAGAAAAGTAAAACAATATGTCTATAAAACAAAATAGAAAATGGTAAAATGCAACATAGAGTGAAAAGGATCATTTTTGTCCCCTAGAATGAAAAACAACGAAAAGTCACAGACAGATCTAACTGCATTGTGATTTTAGTAAGGTTGAGACCTACCTCAAACCTTGCCCCCTCTTTTCTGGTCTGTTTTCTGATAAAGCACTGATACAAAGTTACTCTCATTACCTAGGTACATGATATTTTGGTGGTGAAAAAAGTTTGTGGAAATAGATGAACCTCTCCCCCTATGAAAGGGAGATAGAGATTGATAGATTATGATTTGCAGTTTTATATTGTGTCATGTGTTGTTCTTTTTACTTAGAAATATTTCAGCCCTACTATACTAAGTAGATTAAGGTTTGAAAATCTGCTTTATTTAAAAGGACCAATTATGAAAATTTTCAGTCTTCTAGGCTCTTTTGTCAATGAGTTTTCTGCTGGTTTTGGTCAATAGCAGCCTTGTTTGCGCATTTGTTCATGAACAAGGCTAGACGCGGAAACAGAACACCTCTAACTGTCTTTATTGCCTTATGTTCCATCTCCAGAAGTCACTCATTTCTTCTTTGTGAGTCTCCCTGTGGGATGCTTGGCAGCTTTACAAAGATTTCTGTATTCTCACATTGCTGTTGTGCTCATGGCTTTTGTTTAGCTGAAATGAAATTATGTCTAGCTCTTAGTTCTAGAAACACATGGCCTTCCCATTGTCTGTTGAGTCTTCCAGCTATTTGAAGGATCGAGGAGCCGAGTGTCCTTACTTCTTTCACAAATATATAATGCAACTCCTCGACCAAACTCTATTTGAAATATGTAGGCAGTGCTTGTTTTCCTCACTTGAAAATGTTTTTCTCACTCCCACTTTACAAAGTTGCAAAACTAAATTCAGGTGTAATCCCAATAGACATGGTTATTGGTAAAGAAAGTTTTGTTTTGGAAGAAAATAAATACTAAGACCCATTTATAGTAGACACATCAGAGAAGGACATCCTGTGTAACAGGCTATGGATGGAGTTTATAATAACACTGTCCTTGCTATGGTGGATTATTTATGACAAAAATTAACATCAATGAAAGAATGAGATAAACAGAAAACTAGAATTTAACGTTATCACAAAAGTTTCACCTCTGTAAACTGCCAGCTACTTCGTAGTTGGTCCTTGACTGTGCTACTTCTCTGTTTTGCATTGTCTGCTGTGACAGAAATGTGTGCTCCCTGTACCTTGGAAGACAAAATGGAAGAAGATATTAAGTGAAACACATAGAACAAAATGAAAACCTGGCATACGAGCCGTCCAACGGTGAGGCTGACAATTCTATATTGAACATCAATATTAGTAAAGGATATATTCTTCCCTAAATATTAACACTCACAATATCAAATCATCTAACATGTATATGTAATAAACCATTGTATAGTTGTTTTACTTATATCTTCAGTTAATTGTTTAGGGAGCATAAGGTATTCTGAATATTGCTTCTCAGCTCATGCTTTATCCTGCTCCATCTGCCTGACTGGCTTCACCCTTTAAATCTAAATTTTAGAATCTTTATGCCACCTGTCACCACATACTGTCAATACCAAGTTCTTCTACCTGCTTGGTCACTTTCCAGCCTGATTGCTCCTATACTGGAGAAATATGTCCTATTTCATTAAACCCTTATATGTCCAGCATGGAAGACAACACAGCAAGTTCTGCTATTCATATTGTTTCAGAATATTCAGGTATGCCTAAGAAAATTTTAATACTCTGCATCTAGTATAAAAAGAATGATAATTCTCTTAGACACTGGATAATACTGAGCAAATTGTTGTTCCTCTTGTTCTATGAAACAAAGACTAAAGTCATTTTCTGAAAATGAGTATTCTTAATCATTGGCTCATTAACCTTTACAATGTCAATGTGTTCCTTGTATTGAATTTGGCTAAATGACTGCCGCAGGTAACAGTTAAGAAAGCATTTCACATAGATGAACATATCAATGCTTTACTTAGTTTTAAATGCATTCTGAAGGATTTAGGTGAAAGCTGGTATGTGTTAGAAAGAAAATGCAAAGTGTCAGAAGAACAATTTCACGGTAAGAATGTGAGAAGTTGACAGGCAAAATGTAGCTTGCCTTCTAGCCTTTCACATTCTTTTGTTCTTTATTTTTTCATTTTATTATTTTGCTTTCTCCCTTTCAATAAGAAATTCATAATAACTAAAATACACAAAAAGTAGAAAAATAAACTACTTATGTACATGAGCACAGGTGGCCATCTCTAAACTTAACCTCCATACTGGATGGGAGCAATTTCTTTTCCACTCACAAGTGGACTTTTCTTCTGGTTCAGAATCAGATTTCCTGTCTTTATTTGTTTTTGTTATGAATCTTCATTGGATTATGAAGAAAGTGAGATGTTTTTAAGGTACAGAAAGTTATTTTTTAATAAAAAACTGGTTTCTTGGATGAGAGCTTTATATTTGCATTTTAATGGCTTGGAAAATAACTTGCAAAAATTAATTTTACTCAACGGGTACAGGATGTGTACTTACTGAGCATTTAATGTGTTTGTATTTGCTATTGGTGTTTGAACACTAAATGAGGGGAAGTTAATAAAATGTGTTTTCTCTGCTCAGAACACAGTCAGAAAGACTTTATTTAGCAAACTGTCAATATGCACAAAGGTACCATGTAGTCAATAGTTGGTAATATCAAGATTTACCATGCAAATGACAGTCATATAGGGCAGTCTCCACATGCCTTTCACGAGGAGACACTTAACAGAACATTATAAGCTTATACTGGACCAAAGGTTTTCTGCTTTCAAGAAAGAAAATTAGAGTAATATAGCAAAGATCGTTAGACATGGTTTTATAGGTCTAGCTCCAAAGTTCTGGAGGGTAAGCAGAAGGACGGGATGCACAGTGAGCTCTAGGCCAATTTTAGCTATTGAAATTCTGTCTCTAACAAACAAACTGGACTGTATAAAAATTATTTTGGAGCAAAAAAGATGGCACAGTAGAAAACAGTATTTCTTGCCCAACTTGACAATTGGAGCCAAATCCCTGGGGCTTCGATGGTAGAAGCAGTGTCAGGTTCAACTTGGTTTAAAAAGCAGCTACTTGACATAATTCTGGTTGCTGGAATTCTGGAGCACTGTCACTCTGGAAAGAACATTTCTGGATTACCAGTCCACAAAAAGTGTTGCTTTTTCCTATATTTCTGCATGTTTTGTTCTTTACTGTGACTCCATCTTTTTCTTCTCTTTCATCCCTAGTCAATATAACTGAGACATTCTGGTGGGGACTGGGAGATAAGGAAATGGCTCAGAAACAATGGAGAAAGCTTCACTGTATAATGTTCACTGTAAAAGCAGTGAACCTGAATTATCTGAACAAGAAATTGAATTCATAGAGGCCTTTTTTTGCTAATTGTTCCCAGAAAATCTTTAGTCAACTTGAGGATATCAAATGATATCAGGAATTGTTTGAGTTCTCCCTCAGCCCTTATATTGCTGACATCAGAAAGGAATTAGACCTTAGCAGAACTAAGAGTAACTATGTGTAGTTTGTGAGGAAGAGGCTAGAGACCCTGAGAAACATCACTCCTGTGATAAAAGAAGTTTAAAAAGCACTCAGAAAGAACTTGCTCAGCTACGAACAGCAGCTGAGAATTAAGAACATTCTAGATTGTCTAGCGCCTCGTTGTTTTTATGCCACTTAGTGTAACTGCAAGATTTTGCCCAGATGACCTGTGATATGGAGGTTTGTCTGAGAAAATCACTGAGTTAATGACTCAATATGATTGCTTATTTGCATTGTAATGATTGTACCATGTATGAAGGGAAAAGCTTGCTATATTCTGTGAGTTCCTGGGTCCAATCACTGTACCTTTAATGAAGACTACAGCGTGCTATATTCTGTGAGTGTTTAGGTGCAATCACTGTACCGTGTATGTAGAGTACAACTTGCTATATTCTGTTTATTCTCATTTGTGGGTCTTTGGGGAAAAAATTCAATATTCTGGGGAAAGACAAAAAGGGTTTTGAACATGTTGCAAAATGTTAAGAAAATGATTTGACATTAAAAGATCGGAATTGACTCTGCTGCGGGAAAAAAAAAATGAACAGACACCAGAGAGACTGTCCCCCAAGAACAGTCTCTTAAAATGAGTCATCCATTAGCTTGTACCTACCCCAATGTGTGAAGTGATTCTCTTGATATGATCCAGTCCTCCCAGTCTCAAGACCCCCTCCTG